>NC_080785.1:121669547-121969755 GCF_028018385.1 Neofelis nebulosa | reverse complement strand
TAACAACTCAGGAAACAACAGATGCTGACAAGGATATGGAGAGAGGGAGACCCTTTTGCACTGTTGGTGGAAATGCAAACTGGTGCAGCCACTCTGGAAAGCAGTGTGGAGCTTCCTTAAAAAATTAAAAATAGAATTACCCAATGACCCAACAATAGCACTGCTAGGAATTTATCCAAAAGACACAGGAGTGCTGATTTGTAGGGGCACATGTACCCCAATGTTTATAGCAGCACTATCAACAGTAGCCAAATTATGGAAAGAGCCAAAATGATACAGAAGGTGTGGTAACAATGGAGTACTACTTAGCACTGAGAAAGAATGAAATCTTGCCATTTGCAACAACATGGGTGGAACTGGAGTGTATTATGCTAAGTGAAATAAGTCAGTCAGAGAAAGATATCATATGTTTTCACTCATATGTGGAATTTGAGAAACTTAACAGAAGACCGTGGGGGAAGGGAAGGGGAAAAAATTGCTACAGAGAGGGAAGGAGGCAAACCATAAGAGACTCTTTTAAATATAGAGAACAAACTGAGGGTTGATGGGTGGTAGGGGAGAGGGGAAAATGGGTGATAGGCATTGAGGAGAGCACTTGTTGGGACGAGCACTGGGTGTTGTATATAATCAATGAATCATGGGAATCTACTCCTGAAACTAAGAGCACACTGTATACCCTGTATGTTAGGTAACTTAACCGTAAATTATATTTAAAAAAAAAAAAAGAATCAACCATAAAAACAAACAAAAAACTCAGAAATGGCATTTGGGTGCTTGGAAACTTAATTCAAAGACTTGGAGATAAAAATACAGTATACTGAGACAATCTGAAAAGAAAATAGTATTCATTTGTATCCTTTAATATATCTAATACTCTCACTCATCTAGTTATTGTGACAATAATTTTTTTCCACAGCCCCTTTTTCCAACTTTATTAAAAAGAAATTCCAGGTAGCTACTCATGCATTTTAAACTTGAAAGCAAGTGATATGAAAATATACACCTGGTCAGTTGTACTAAGGGAACTGCTATCATGTAAGTCATATAAATGATGCCTTTCTTCTTTCTTCCGTTTTCCCCTTCATTCCCTCCACAAGTAATTCTTAAGAACTTCATATAAAAACATATAATTAACCTGAAGATTTGAGCAAGGCAGGAAGTACCTTAGTATAGGCTTATCTGGGAGATTTGAGGGCTCTATGGCTTCGCCATGAACCTCTCCTTAAGACAGCCCAAAGGAATTAGTAGTGGATTCTCATTTGCCACAATTTTCTCCCCAAGGGAGCAATCAAGTCAGGGGGAACACATCCCTTCTTTGACTTTAGCCCTGTTGTGACAGCAGGCACTCTTGCAGGTAGCAATCTTTGTTTTGTCCTGTGCCACCAAAGTTCCAAGAGAACTCATTTATTTTAGGTAGTTGAGGGTTTCAAACTTCAATTAAGAATAGGGAGTATGGGTAGTAATTGGCCATGAATTTGCAATGGATATTGTGAAGAATAAGGGTATTTAAAAAAGTCAGCATGAAAGAGAGAATGACTGGGAAATAGTTTACGTTTGGGGGAATATGAAAACATTCACATATGAGTATGTCTTATGAGAAATGAGTAATGAAAATTAAAAATTGTTTTCCTAGCTCTTCCTGAAGAAACATAGGAAAGGAACGCACTCCAATGGTCATGGAACAGACGTTTATGACTTAGTTTTACTTGGTGGCTTAAAAGAAGTGTGGCTTTTTGTTTACCATAGGACAAAGAGATGAATAAGATAACACTAGGCCTTTAAGAGTTAACAACAGACAATGTAGGAGCCAAATGTGGTTATTTGGCCCATCGCTCTGCCTATTATCCTGAAACTTAATTCTCTGGGATTAAATAATTTGAGAGAAAGTCTCACCCAGATGGGTTTTTCATGACAAATTTCGGCAGATCCAGCAACACAGATTTAGGAAAGGAAAATAAAAACAATTATTCAGCTTGGAGGAGAAGAGAACTAGGAAATGGTTAATAATCAAATAACTGAATCTGCTTTTGTAAGAGGAATAAATAAATACATCTATTTATTTGTTTATCTTTGAAAGAGGTTAAAATGAAAATGTATAACAGGCACAAATTTGTTTATTTACTTATTTGGCAAACTGAAAATGTATAATAGGTACAAATAAAATCAGTTAACACTGATGAGATTAGAGCTGGATTTAAAGGAAGAATGATGACGGCTATTCCAGCTTCTTTCACAATTTCTGGACCCTTTTGTCAACAGGATATAATGGTATTGAACTTTCTTCTCAATAAGGAGAGCAACATCAGTAGCACCTTATTTTTTCTGTGAGAAGAACAAAACCCAAAACTCTGAAAGATGTCAAGTCTTTCTTTGAACTCTAAGGAGACCAGGAGTATTGTCTGCCATAGTGAAAGGACTGATTTTAAGCTTTTGGAGAAGCTCGGAGGCAAACCGTTTATAACCCTGGAAATATTTAATTTGGGGAGGTTTATGTTAAGATAATAAAATAATTAGCTTTCCCTCATTAGAGGCATGCGGAGCGGTAGGATTGCATGTTCTGGAAAATTACATTTCTGCTCTTTCACTGACTTAATACGTGTGGATTGATGCAGATCAGATAGCTAACTGGCAGGCGTTTTACACGTTTACCTTGTTTTAAACTAATTGCCAGTTCAGAGTCGCTGGAGGTTCCATTTTAAATTAATGACTGTGAGGTATTAACTGCAAACATGTATCTAGTGAGAAATTAGGAAAGAACAACAAACTCCACATTGTGTCTCATCAGTTCTCAGTTCTTGGTTGCCTAATATATTAAAGAAGCAGGGGACAGCAACCTGTGGCCCTTCTATCAGATGCAGCCCACTGCCTCTTTTCATAAATAGTTTCATTGGCACATAGCCACACACATTAGTTAGTGTTGTCGGTGGGTGGTTGTTTTCTGGTTACAAAAGCAGAGTTGAGTCGTTGCAACAGACACCACAGGCCTGCAAAGCCTAAACTAGTTCCTCTCTGATCCTTGAAGGAAAAAGTTTGCAAACTCTGGCATTCAGAGGATACCTGCCCCATTACAGCATTCTGTAGTAGTTCTTAGGGGAGACATTGTTTTAGCTAGAAGTCTGTTTTCATGTTCTCACTGACTACCAGTGGAAAGTACAGGTTTAGAAAATAAAATGCAACTTTGGTGTTTTAATTCAGTCCTTCATTTTAATCTGTGTGCCTCCCAGAACATTTCTTTGGACACAGTCTGCATGAGCTGATGAAATTCAGGATTAATTTTGGTGACTGATGAAACATGGCTTAGTTTGGCATTGCATTGCTTTATGATTCATGCTTTCTTTGCCACTGGACTTTATTTAGATGATTTTCTTGGCTCATATTAGCAATAGAGAATTGATAGGACACTACATTTTCCATTCTATCATAGCAAAAATATTGTTAAGGTGGCATGAAAAAAAGAATAAATTTTAATTCACTCCTAAAATTAGAATCATTGTATGGCCAGTTTCCCCTCAGGGTAGAGAAAAGCACTGATCTCACTGGTCCTTAAGGTCTCTGTACAGGATTCAAATTTTGAAATCGAAGACTGGCTGAGAGGGGAGCCCTCCTTGGCCAAACAAACAGCATAGACTTCTACTATAATGTATTAATAAACATATGTCTTATTTAGTCTTTCATGATGATTTTCCTGCTACTTCCAAAGGAACTTTATTTTTTTTTAATTTTTTTTTCAACGTTTTTTATTTATTTTTGGGACAGAGAGAGACAGAGCATGAACGGGGGAGGGGCAGAGAGAGAGGGAGACACAGAATCGGAAACAGGCTCCAGGCTCCGAGCCATCAGCCCAGAGCCTGACGCGGGGCTCGAACTCACGGACCGTGAGATCGTGACCTGGCTGAAGTTGGACGCTTAACCGACTGCGCCACCCAGGCGCCCCAAGGAACTTTATTTTTATATGATTGACCTACTCTTTTTAAGGTAAACTTATTATTTTGGTTTATATCATTCCTCCCTCTTTGCCCCCACCCCACATCCAAACTAGCTAAGTCCAGAAGTTTTAAAAGTTTTTTTTTTTTTTAATGTTTATTTATTATTGAGAGAGAGACAGAGACAGAGTGCAAGCAGGGGAGAAGCAGAGAGAGAGGGAGACACAGAATCCAAAGCAGGCTCTAGGATCGAAGCTGTCAGCAGGGAGCGTGATGCAGGACTGGAACTCTTGAACTGAGAGATCATGACCTGAGCCGAAGTCGGACGCTTAACCCACTGAGCCACCCAGACGCCCCAGTCCAGAAGTTTGAAAGCACCTGGGTCTTACGCACAGGATTTTCACTTTTCACTTTTTATTTCTGACTCACTACACAACAGACCCCTCTACTGAAACCCTAAAGTTAATCAGTGCAGTAAATACACAAGAAGCCCGTTTTCATTTTCTAACCAGTAACCAGAGTTCAAGATTTTCAGAGAAGAAAAATGGAGAACACTTACTCTTTGAATCAACTCTGTGTCTAACTTTGACTCCAAGGAGGAACTAATTGAAGAGTTAGAGGTGATTTGTCTCCTGAGAGAAAGTAGAGGTGCCACCTAAGAGTTCTTCCGAGTTGATATTAATTCATTTAATTGTTTTTAAAAATAGCAAACATTACTATCACAGGGCCTTTGCTTGGTGTTGAAAATAAAAGGACTTGGGTGTCTGGGTGGATCAGTGGGTTGAGCGTCCAACTTCAGCTCAAGTCATGATCTCACAGTTCCTTAGTTTGAGCCCCACATCTGTGCTTAGCATGGAACCCTCTTGGGATCCTCTGTCTCCCTCTCTCCACCCGTCCCTCCCCCCCCGCACTTTCTCTTTCTCAAAAATACATATTTAAAAAAAGAGAAAAGGAGAAACACACTGAGTCTGTTTTTAGTGACTTCACAATCTGATGAGGAGATGTGCATTCCAGGCTGAGAGACTGACCAGTGTGATAGCACACATGCATTTTGAGAATGCATGTGGGGCAGAAGGAGGAGGGGAGGTTTGGGAGAGTAGGTGGAGGCTAGATCTTGAAGGAATAGATAGACCCATGAAAGCTATCTGTTGTATGTAAAAACAACTGTGGCGTTTTGAGAGGTATTGATCGTATTGAGAGTGGATAATCAGGAAGGCAATGTTCAAATAAAGTGTTTGTCTAGAGACAGAAAAATAACATTTATAGCCAACACGTGATGCTTGAGTAAAGTATACAGTTCATATGAAGTTGTCTCTATCACTATGAAAATGATACAACACAGTAAGAAATATATATTTCATATATATATATATATATATATATATATATATATATATATATACCTTTTATATATTTATTTGTGGACTTTATTTTACCAGAGTCTGATTTCCTCCCTGAGAGTCTAAGTCGCTCAAAGAATTATTCGATCCAAAATGTCAATAGTGTCAGGGTTGAAAAACCCTGATTGAGAATTACGTTTTCTGATTCTATCCTGCTCTCTGCCCTGTGTATACGACTCAGGAAATACGAACAGGGCTAAAGTCTTAGGGAAGATACCCAGGGAAACCTACAAGATTAGATGGGATTGGAATCCTCTAAATGTACAAGCCTGATAGAGAGTTGGTGCTTTAAAGCTTCAGTCCTCATTGGCCAAAAGAAGGTGAACCCTGTCTGTGTCCGTGTCTTTTTATTCTATTGTGATTAGCATATCAGTTGTGAGACTCTTTGTTACAGATAATCACATTCATGCTTCAAGTGAGCTCCCTTTCATTAAAAAATACAGTTCCTGGAGGAAGATTCCACTTAACCTTACATTTGCTTATGATGTACTTCTCTCACCAAAAATATCCACAGGGTCTGTCCTATGTTACACAGTGAGTTTTCCAAACTATCCCTGTATTGCCCTGTTTGTGGTCTTATTATGAAAAGATTTCCCTGGATTTCCTTGCCACAATGAGAAGTTGCTTTGTGTTTTTATCTTTCTCTGAAAAGAAATGGTGCTCACAGTATGTAGAAGTTGAAGAATTGTATTTTTAATGCCCAGGAAGGGAAGAATTGTTAGTATTCTGGTTCACACTTATATTACATATATTTAATTGCATTTCTGATTTAACTCAAGCCAGAATGGGGGAATGCTGAGCAATTATGAACAGTGTCATAATTAATGAAGGCACTGGGGTGATCTTTCATAAGGACCTCTTAGGGAGGGTGCTGTGAAGGGTATGAATTAGTCTTGCTAAGTTTGATAAATGATGATGGCAGAGCTGTATCCTTTTGTTGTCTGCTACCCACCCCCACACAAAATAATAATGAATAAATAATAAAAATAAAATAAAATAAAATTTATGAAGCAAAAAATTTTAAAAACCCCTAAAACTTGAGCTATAACAATTACATTCAGCATTGCATCCCTTAAATGAATGCAAATATATCTTTTTTCTTACATGTCTGTGTATTTATAAAAACATATAACATTTTTCTTACATCTCTGTGTATTTTAGCTCCTTATAAATGCATTAAAATCACTTTTCCCCACAAAAGAGGCCAGTTCTTAATTTTGGAACCCTGTGGGTGGAACAAATGGTAACCTCCAAAGAGAACAGCAGGAGCCTTTAGAGAGGAGGACATCCCAGGGCACACTCTCTTACCTCTTAGGAACTCTCTGGAAGACAGCTGTCTCCCACTCCCATTGTCTATTTAATTTGCTGTTGTTGTTCTTTTTCTCTCCTTCTTGGGGAGAATGGTAATAAGTGAATGCTTTATAATTTCTCTGCCTCACAGGACATTTTACAAACAATGACGTCATACTTCTTGTCTTTGTATGTAGTTCAGACTCTTACAGACTACTAGAATCTAGAAATGTACAGAGGAAAGGGTCCTCAGAATTCAACTAGTCCAACTCTTTTCCCTTTGCAAATGAAGGAACTGAGGTTCAGCGGGGCAAGGCAACTTAATCAGGGTAGCAGAACCAATTACTGGCAGACACACTTGTTTGGTACTACAGCATTCTCCCAGTGGAGCCTTTGTTTCTTTAAACCTTGGTGATAGGCTTGCCAGATATGCCAAAGCCAAGCAAACAAACAAACATACAATGCTTGGGACATTCCTATCCTAAGAAAATTATTCGTTGTTTTTCTGAAATTCACATCAACTAAGCATCCTGTATTTTATCTAGCCAAACAGTCTGAGACTGTGGGAGCCTTGTGCTCTTAGTTAATTGGAATATTTGAATAAATATATACCATTGGCGATGACCCAAACCAAAATTTCTTGTGATACTTATATGAGAATTTTTGTCGTTTATTTGTTTGTTTTGTTTTGGTTCCAGAGCTTGAGCACTAGAAGTAGAGCAAAAATTGGAAAATTAATTAAGGGTGCACAGGGATGTGTTTTCAATTAGAAGCATTGGATTCATCTGATGAATCCAATGAATGAATCACCATTGCATGAATGCTCCATTCTCCAATCCCATGTCGAGCAGAAGGAAGCAAACAGGGTGCTATATCCTGATATACATTCTTAAGACATTCTGAATTCTTTTAGGAATGGTGTAATTGCTATTTATTTTGCTTCAGTGAAAAATGTCTAATTCCTTACAAAGAATATCAATAATTGCTTAAGAAAATAGAAGTTTGAAAAGAAAAATTAAACCATGGTCATTCATAGTTCATTCATTTATGTATTCATTTATTCTATATCATTATCCCTTTTAACGCCATGCTTGATCAAGATAAATATGATACTTGAGCGTCTACTCTAGGAAAACTTGTATCCTCAAAGTTGCTGGAATTAGTTTAATATGGATCTGACTTTTATAAATCTCCAGTGCTTCTAGGTTAATCAAATGTGTCTCCAGAAATAAATGGTTTACTTCCTATGTAGGCAAGTCGGTACCAATGCTCTATAAATGAAAACCTGTTTTATGTTCCAATGGCTTAGATAATCTGTCTAAGCCTAATATTGTCCAGCCCTTATACATAGAAAATGAATCTGTTTGCTCCATTTTACTAAGAGCACAAACTGTGGAGCTAGGCTGATGGATGTGATCTTGGGTATGACACTTTGTTCCTGGATCTCTAAGCCTGTTTTGTCACTTATAAAGTAGGAATAATAAAAGCACTCCCTTCATAGCCTTCCTGTGAAGTTTAAGAGAACTGTTACGTTAAAGTTAGAACTGTGCCAGGATCCATCCCACCTGATGGAATCATTTTCTTTTGTTATTCTTTTCTCCTTGTTTTATCTTCACATCATACTATGTAGAACTTTGACACTTTTTTTCTTTGTTCTAATTCAAGGTTTTCTGAAGTTACAACATTCCATTTGACCTCGAGTGCTGATTTTGAAAATTTCCATGAGTCTCAACCCCATAGCCATGAGCCAACCCACTTTTGTATCAGTTCCTAGCTTATGAGACATAAACCCAGGTCAAACCCCTAAGACCCTTTCTTTCATAAGAAAGGAATTTAGCAACATGAACTCTTGTCTATACTGTTCACCACTCTGTTCTTAGCTCCTCGACTGTGCACAGTTGGGATGTAATACATATTCACTGAATGAAATAAGAAACAAGCACTTCTAAGCACTTAAGATTGAAACAATATTTTTCCTAGGCTAGGAGAAGCTATTACAGTTAATTGGATAGGTATCATTAAAGAAAAATCTTAGAGTAGATGATCAAACTCTTTAAGACATAGAATGTGGTATGTACACATGGGAAGACTCTCTTCATTTCACTTCCCACTTCATAAAATCATATGACATCACTCAAGTGATGGGTCCCAAAGTCATTAAGATTCTCATTTCCCTTTACCAAAATAAATAGTAACATTGAAAAATAAAGTTTTCTTTTGCAGGCATTATTGCTTATTTTCTAAAGCAAGAATGGATTGAGTCTTGATTTTTTCCTCTCCCATTTTTCATCAGAGGCCACCCTCCACACTTCTTCACTGTGCAATGTCTTGAAACTCTTCTTGTGTATTAGGCCATTCTACTTCTCATTTATTTTTATGTATTTTCTCAGTGGCTTCTCAATATTTATTTCTAAATCAGAATTACAGAGCTTAAATTATTTTGGCCAGGGTTTCAGAAAAATTGTTGTTGTTGTTGTTGTTGTTATTGTTGTTGGAATGGAGAAAAAGATCTTTGACAATGCACTCTGACAGCATCCAAATAAATTTCTTAAATCTTAGTATCAGTAGTGATTTTAAGTGAAATTTAAAATTAGTCTCTGCTTTTTTCTGATCATATCTCTTCCATTAGCTCTGGAGTAAATGGAATGTTTGTGAGTTCTAAAGAAATGTCAGTCAGGTACTTGAATTTATTGCCCAGCCATACAACTGAACATGGAGTATTTTTATGACTTAATCCTAGCACTATATATTTTCTTCATTGTAGCTGATTCTCCTGGTATTAACTATGTGCTGCAACTATTATTATGCAATGTAAATATCAGTGAAGGAGGCAAGAATTCAGTGGGTACCTGAGAGCAATTCATCCTCATTCCCATTTAGAGAGGCCTGTGATTCTTCAAGCTTATACCATTGTCCTCTTGAAGTCCTTTGGTGGTGTTACAACTCAGAACATCTCTCTTTCTCTAACTCAGGGTAGACATGGTGGCTGTTTGTTGGTTATTTCTTGGAATGTTTATGAAGGTTCCCCACAAAGAATCTAGCTTTCCCCTTC
Organism: Neofelis nebulosa; assembly: GCF_028018385.1. Lineage (NCBI taxonomy): Eukaryota > Metazoa > Chordata > Mammalia > Carnivora > Felidae > Neofelis > Neofelis nebulosa. The sequence goes on along the minus strand of NC_080785.1, from coordinate 121,960,090 downwards.
CATGAACATAGTAGCATTAAACTTCCCTTCCTCCTTTGAAATTACATGACCATGTGACTTGCTTTTGACCTTTGATCAAAAGTGAAGACTCATTAAGATTGGGCATATTTCTCCACATTCTCTTTTCCCTCACTATTTGACAGTGTTCCAGAATGTGGCTGTCCATTCAACCTGGGTCCTGAAGTGAAAGCAATGATGATACAGAGTAGAACTCCTAGCATTTGTTGTTTTAAGTTACTAAGATTTGGGGATCACTTGCTACTACAAAATAATATACCCAATTCTGAAACATCTATCCATCTTTTTGCTTTTTAGTGTCCCCTGGTCTTTATTTGTGGGTCCATGTAGCTTCCAGGAGATTGACTTCTCCTACACTTCAACGTTGGAGCCTATTATTGAGGCCAAAACAATTGAGACTCTCCTGGAGACAGTAGTCTTCTGGGTTGGCCATGTCATTTACTATTATTTAATAAAAATGCATCTAAGATTTGTAAGGATTGTTGAGATAAAGCTTCTTCCTTTACTTCCATTGTGAAAGAGGAAGTAATGTATTTCTGTGTCTTTCTGTTTTCCTTCTTGGAATATTGAAGAGACAAGCTTTGGAATAAAATGGGCATTATAGAAGATGAAGAAGAAAGATGAAGAAAAAGAGGTCCTTAGAGACATGTTAGAGCTAGTAAGGGAAGACTTTTTAGAAGTTAATCCTTACAATAATTATATGTGCCAAATAAATTACCATTATTGTATGTCTTACATGAAGCTTTTTTTTCTGATACCTGGGACCGAAAAGAGCTCACTTGACATGGTGTTTGTGAACTCTCTGATGTGATAGATTTGAAAGATGTGTAACCATCACCAGTGACTTGCAAGAGCCAAGCTATGGCTGCTAGGAAGAACTGACAGGTCAGGTGAAGTGAAATGTGGATGGTGAATGAATGGTCATCACCATTCATGTGTGTGTCAGAAAGATGTATGTTTGTGTTTGAATCTTGTGTCTACTACAAATCAAGCATGTGTTCTTGGAAAAATAATTTGGACTCTTAGAACCTCAAATTTCCCGTCTGTTAAATAGTAATAATTTGCTACAAGTAATAAATGAAAGAACACATAAGGTTTTAAGTATGCAGGGTAAGTTCCTTTCATCATGAAGTTTGCATTTATTCTAGTTTAATGGATACTGTATAATACTTCCTGTTAACATCAAAAGACACTTGGATCTTTTCTGAAGCCAGCATATTCTACCCTTCCTATGCCCACAGAACTGAGAGACTTTATCATCTGTACCTCACAGTATGTGTCAGGAAGACACTTTCACCTTAGAATAAGTTGTCCCATCTGAATGAAAGTCTTCTTTCATTTATTGGGGATATGTCCTGTGTGTGTGTGTGTGTGTGTGTGTGTGTGTGTGTGTGTGTGTGTGTAGACAATTACCGATGCTAGAAAGACATCTGGAGTATAGTTTAAAAACAATATTTTAAAGAAAGAGTTCTATTTTTGTCTTTAGTACATCAAAATCAAGATATTGTCTCTACTTTTTCTGATACACTATTATATTGACCAATTTATCTAAGCTTGTTCTGCAAGTCTAAATATAAGGTAGAGAAAACCTATGGCAATTATTATTATGAATATTTCACGACCATTTATCTCTAATTCTTCTATCCTCTTATATATTGGGTGATGATCTCCAAGGAATTCCAAGGTAGCAAAACTTGGCTTCTTTTAAACATATACATAGAAAAGAATGGAACTCATTTCATGTAAAAGCAAAGTTAGAAGAAAATGCTATCTATTTTTCTCACTTTGACCTTCATTGTAAAGTCTTTAAGGAGGGAACCAAAAAAAGGAGGGGAGAGCATAATTGTGCCGTAATAGAGCATAGCAATTCTATGCTCATTTTAATTAACTTTGCAGTCCCAAAGGAGCCATTCCACTCCTCAGAGTCATCAGAAAATCCTATAATATTTTATTTCTGTTTCATAGTAACATGGAGATTGGTTTGCTTATCCTATGGGATCTAAGACATTATACACAAGGGATACAAAGTACTGTTAAAAATTAATCATTTTGGAATGTAAAACATTATTGGAAGCAGTGTTATTGTTCTGAAGATTTATTAACTGTTTGTCACATAATCATTACACACATCGCCACACGAGGTTTTTATATTTCATACTAAGCACTTGTCATTGTTTTCTTGAAGATATTATTAGAGCATGGCTAGAGCTCAATGCGTGTTAAATTAAAATAATGTGATGAGGCATATTTGCCTGACATCATTGGTTTCCCAAAGATGAATACAGTATGGGAATTTATGAATGAATATACTGGTGGGGAGATTCAAGCATCTAACAGTAAAGAAATAAGGTTAAGATTTTGAGGTTTGAGGTCAAAGACACCTATGTTTGGATCCTGGATATACAACATGGAATCAACCCTTGGGAAAGCCACTAACCTCTCTAAGCTGTGAGTTGGAACGTGTTCCCCACTCTTCTGGGGATAGAACTCAGTCTGTAAGGAAGCTCTAGATCCAGGATCAGCAAACTTTTTCTGTCAATGGCTACTGTCTTAGCTTGGGTTGCATCACAAAACACCATATTCTGGGTGGCTTAAAGAAACATTTATTCCTCATAAGCTCCAGGTCTGAGTTCAGAGCGTCAGTATGTCTGGGTTCTGAGTGAGGGCCCTCTTCCTTGCTTGCAGATGGTCTCCCTTTTCACTCTGTCCCCACACAGTGAAGAGAGAAAATGAGAGAGCAAGCTCTTGAACACTCTGGTTCTTTCCCTCTACTTATAAAGACACTATTCCCATCATGGGAGCCCTACCCTCCTGATGTCTTCTACTCCCAAAGCCCCCACTTATGAATATCATCATGTTGGGTGTTAGGGCTTCAACATGTTAATTAATTTGGGGGTACGCATTCGATCCACAACAGTCAGATAGTAAATATTTTTTGGCTTTGTGAACAATCTCTGTGGCATCTCCTCAATTCTGTCTTTGTACTGCAAAAGCAGCCACGGATGATACATAAATGGGTAAGTGTAGCTATATTCCAAAAAGGCTTTATGTAGGGACACCTACGTAGGAATCTCGTATAATTTTTTATGTTACAAAATATTATATTTTTGTTTTGTTTCTAGTATTTAAAACTTTGAATAATAGTCTTAGCTGATGGATCATTAAAAACACTTGGCAGCCAGATTCCGCCCACAGGCCAGAGTTGGCTGATCCCTGCTTTAGGAAAGGAGATTGGTCTGTGAGTCACCACATGGTGGAGGATTGCCTACAGATTGGGAGCGTCTGCCTGATTTTGCTTTGAGAAATAAATCTCTATTATACAAAGCTCTGAAATTACAGATTTCTTTTGTGAGAGCTGTTAGCATTACCCTAATTGAAGTACCACCTCAAAGGAGTATGTGAGGATAGAAACACTTAGCATAGGGAATGATCAATGCAATGTTCTCGATCATATAATGCATGCTGAGTCCATGCAAAAGCACTAAACTCACCAACTCGGAGACACCACGCCAAGCTTGAGAAGTTCATGTGTAGGTAGTGGCAGATACCTATTACAGGATCCCCAGTCTTGACTTAGAAATTTCCTAGGGATGCCTGGGTGGCTTAGTCAGTTAAACGTCTGACTCTTGATTTAGGCTTAGGTCATGGTCTTACGGGTTTGTGGGATCAAGCCCAGCATTGGTCTCTGTGCTGAAGGTGCAAAGCCTGCTTGGGATTCTCTGTCTCCTTCTGCCCCTCTGTGCCCCTCCCCCATTTGTTTTCTCTTTCTTGCTCTCTCTCCCAAAATAAATAAAAAAACTTAAAAAAGAAAACAAATGTCCCAGAGTCTGAACAATCTGGTTTAAAATAAACTCTTATCAAGGATAACCTCATGATCCTATAATACTCAGTACAATGCAGCAAATAGGCCAATCTCTCCTTATAACACATGGCACACCGATTTATCTTTGTAACCAGGTTTACATTCAAGATGTGATTAAGGAGACTTCTACGCTTTTGAAAACATCTATGTGTAAAGCAGAAAGCCAAATGAAATAAGTTGCATTTTTTCAATATGCACCATAGCTTGGTATAAAATTATATTTAAAGGGGTGCCTGGATGGCTGAGTCAGTTAAGCATCTGACTTTGGCTCAGGTCATGATCTCACGGTTTGTGAGTTTGAGCCCTGCGTCAAACTCTGTGCTGACAGCTCAGAGCCGGAGCATATTTCAGATTCTGTGTCTCCCTCTCTCTCTCTGCTCCTCCCCTGCTCTCACTCTGTCTCTCTAAAAAATAAACACTGGGGCGCCTGTGTGGCTTAGTAGGTTGAGCGTCTGACTTCAGCTCAGGTCATGATATCGTGGCTCATGAGTTGGAGCTCCACATCGGGCTCTGTGCTGACAGCTCAGAGCCTGGAGGCTGCTTCAGATTCTGTGTCTCCCTCTCTGCCCCTTCCCCAATCGTGCTCTGTCTCTCTCTCTCTCTCTGTGTCTCTCAAAAATGAATAAATGTTAAAAAAACTTTTTAAAATAAATAAACGTTAAAAATTATATTTAAAAATAATTTTATGTGAAAAATATATTGAACATTTTATAATCATTAGCTTAATACATATTCTCACAATTATCATATTCTGTTATCATTAAATGTTATTTAAGATCACACGGCATTTGATATCTTATTGATGCTTTACCTTAAGCGTAGAGTTTGAAATCTTCAGTTTTTCCAAACTAGTTCAACTGGTGCCTCAGCAAATTACAGTATCATTCTTAGAGGTTTATTGTTTTACATACTGAGATACAGAAATTAGCTATCTTCAAAATATTTTTATAAAACAAACATTGGAAACTTGGTTGGAGACCTTTACATATTACCTTCTATGGGCCTTTCTGCTTAGCTTGCTAGTATGATGATTTTGTTTTATTTCATTTATTTATTTTTATTTGAGAGAGAGAGTGTGAGCAGGGGAGAGGGGCAGAAGGAGAGAGAGAGAGAGAGAGAGAGAGAGAGAGAGAGAGAGAGAGAGAGAGAAGAGAGAGAGAGAGAGAGACTATCTTATACAGGCTTCATGCTTAACGTGGAGCCTGACCCAGGGCTCAATCCTATGACCCTGGGATCAGGACCTGAGTGAAAGTCAAGAGCTGATGCTCAACCAAATGAGCCACCGTGGCGCCCTACCAGTATGATGATTTAAAACAACTCAATTTATATGGATAAGTAATATTAGAATGAGTACTAAACCTAGATTCAGGAGACCTGTTCTTTTGGTCAGTCCCCTAGTTCCTCATTGTGTGACTTAAGGAAAGTTATGAACATTTCTGTACACCTTTATTTCCTTACTTATAATTGGGAGACAATCATACCTATGCCATGGGTTGGTAGTGATGATAAAATGAAATCATGTTTTTGAAAATGTTTTGTATAATGCAAGTCATTATAAGGATGTAAGAAGCTTTTTTTGCAGTAAAGACCTCAGTTTATAAAGTTTTCCTTGTCTCATAAAAATGGATGTTTTGCTTTCCAGAAATGAATGAACTATCTCTATCCTTCTAGCTCTATCCCTATTTCTATCTCTCTCTCTCTCTCTCACACACACACATACACACGCGCGCGCACACACACACACACACACACACACACACATCGTGATGCTTTGGGAGAAACACTTTGTCTATTGCTGCAAAAGCAAATTCTGACCATATTTCCTCTTTCTCTGTGGGTGGAGTGAGAAAAAAATCTGGATAGGGATGTGGAAAAATGAGAGCAGCTGACTGAACATTAACATGTATTCACTGAAGTTTTATTCCTTCTGTGCAAATCTGGAGAATGTGGTTTGCTAACAGGCAAAATTTAGAGCAAAATAAAATAGTTTCTCTAGCCGTTTCAGGAGTTATCAGCTTGAAACAATATGTCTGTTCTGGGAAATGCAGTAAGAATAGATAGGCATCAATTCTGGAGTTCTTTTGAGAATTAGATGTTGACAGAATGACTCTGTTCCCATATTTTCCCCACATCCTCATCTCCCCACGATTCCTCCAGACACTGACTTTTATATATCTCCTATTCAGACTTTCATGGAGGAAATGGCATTTGTTAATTTTGAAATTAATAAATTACCTAAACACTAACTTTTCATTGGGAATAAATAATTACCCTTGGTTAAATTTAATGTGAAGAAAGCTCACCAGATTAAGCACAGTAGAAACTGGGCCATGGCCTATTTTAGCTCTAAAACAGCCATTCAAATACCTACCTGGTCTAGGCAAATAAATGATTCGCAAGGTGGCCCTGGTACTAGAGTTGCATGAAGGGACATGAGACTTCATTTGCTGATTTCAAAATAGGAGTCCTTTATTTGAGATGTCTATTTCCAACTATGTAAGATCCCAGCTACCACATCGGGGTCAGTTTATTGGATGGAAGGGCCTGCTCAGATCACTTTGGGAACTGGGTGTTTCCAAGGTGCCTTGGCTGCAGTGGGTTGGTACTGATTCAGAAAGTCAATTCTGTTTAAGATATCCCTTGGCTCTAACAGCCTCCCACAGCTAAAGGAAGGGAGATAAAGATACTGTGCTTGTCCTAGTCTGATGTCAGTCGTCTCAAATAACTTAGTACTTCCCCCAGGTGCTATTTTGGAAATTTGTGGGTGCTTTTTTATCCTGGTTTTCACAATAACTGGGGTGAAGAAGCATTAATGTAAGGAGGCTAGAGATGTCAGATGTTCTAAAGTGGATAGAGTAACCAGGAACAAAAAAAGAATTGTCCTCTATCTTAAATGACTTTTTAATATCACCCAGACTATTCTTTCTCTTTTTATAATTACCTGAGCTTAGAACCTAAGTCTATGCATGCACTTTATATATATACTTTATATATAATACTTTGTATATATACATAAATATATATATAAAGTATTTTTTGTCTAGTTTCAAAAAAAAACACTGAGTTTCCTGAGAATGAACTACTCTTTCAACTGAGGTAAGATTTTATGTATTCTGTTTTGCTTGGAAACCTTACAAGAGTTGTCCATTGTTACAGAAAGCCATGTTTCCAATGGCAATGTTGTTTGCGAATTTTGAATCACTAATACAGTACCCTGGAATCAATCTGCATTTGCTATTGTCACATTCATGGTGAGCCTACATGTAGAACATACTTTTGATTACTTCTGTGTATCATTAGTGTAGTTGTGTCCATCTGTTTTCATATTGCGATGCAGATTGTTTTAGCATAAATTGTTGTTACTTTTCTTCTTTGAGTATTGCTATGACGTTGTTTTGTAATTATGTGGAGATGTAAGATATATTTTCTATGAATCTAATTTAAAGATAGTCAAAGAGCATTATAAGGAATTTATTATCAGAGGGGAGCATTGAATCCAAGGTTGAGAATCATGAGGATTCATAGTCATCACTTATGCTCACATGTTGGGGGAAAGCCAAGGGGACCCAAAAAGATGTAACCAAGACTTGAATTCAATGATGCAGGCATCTTACAAACCTCCAAACCAACCAATATCGTTTTCTTTATTATAATATCATTATTATATTATTATTATTGGTAAATTCATACTGGTTTTAGTATGTAGTACTACTAGGTGTAGTAGCAGGCCAGACATCTCAGAGAAATTATGTATATATTTTTCTCTCAGACAAGCAGTACATTATTTAACAATGGACTCTTTCTTAGCTTCTTAGAGGTGGAAAGGGCCACAGAAGACATTTCAGATAATTTCTTGCAGGAGAAGAATCTCTTATGCAATATCAACTACAAGTCCAAAAGCTGTTGCTTCAGTGCCTCCAGAGACAGAAAACTTACTATCATATAAGATGATTTGTTCTCAGTGTTGCATGCTGTGTTTTCAAAAGGTTGAGCTGAGGTCTCTCTACTTAAAATTTTACCTTCTAGTCCAAGTTTGGTTCTCATTAGTAATACAGAACAGTTGTTTTTACTCCCTTACATAACAGCTTTTCATGTGTTTGAAAGAGTGCTCACCTAGAGATGGAATGAAGCCAGTGTTGTGGCCAAGCCAATATATGAAGGCATGAGCGCTATGGGAGTGGTGGGGAGTGGAGGCTTCACAATATGAATCTTCACTGAGGCCACCAGCCAAAGGCTAGGGACAATGTTCTTCACCCCTAACATCAACTGCTTCAGCATCCGCTCCCCTAGAGTGGCCATGGTTAACTCTACCTCCTCAAGGGTTAATAGGAAGTTTTCCAGGGGAGACAGTTTAGTAAGAGGAAGGGGCATATCAATAGAGATATTGAAACTTCGGAACTCTAGCCTCAGTTGGGTCAGTTCACTGTGCTTTCTGCAAAGGCCAGATGGCATAGGCTTGGCACTCTTTCTCCCTTGAATATCTTTGGGAGCTTATAAACTCCACCATGGAAGGAAAATAAACATGTTTCTTTCTTTGTCCATCTTTCCTAACAGCCAAGAATCCAAACCTTACCTAAACAAATAGATTTTTTTTCCCGGAATTATCTAACTCATACCGTTCTTAACAGTATTGGACTAGCTGGCCTTCCCTACCTGAAATGCTTTATGCTCACATTCATATTCTTGCATGGCAGGTTGTCTGCTTTCTTAGGTGTCAACCCAAATATTACCTTCTCAGCAAAACCTTCTTTGACAACCTTGATATAAAGCCGATTCCCCCAAACCCCATCTTTCTGCATTAGATTAACTGTTTGCATCCTTTATAGCACTTAACTAGGTATAAATGATGTTTTTTTAATGATCTGTCATCCTTTAAATTTTTTCTTACTAAATTTTAAGTTCCATGAAAGTTTGTAGCACATTTTTCATGTTCATTGCTATACAGTCAGGGCTGTAAACAGTAGCTGGCATTTGGCACATATGCACTAAATAAGTAAAGAGGAAGCATAGAGCTTTTTGTTTTGTATTCTGGGGTAGCTTGTTGGGTTTTAAATTAAGGTTAATATTTTTGGCTAACTATCCTGATTCCTTAGTCTTTTCTCCAGGTTGTGAGACTTAATTCCTTGTGTTAGATACTTCCAGTCTCCCATTTTTGGAAATGCTCCACTTTCTACAAATTTTTTCCTTAAAATATGATTTGTAGCATGAACGCAATATGCCTATAGCTTAGAACATGGTTATGTAGATACTGTATTTCTCAATGGTTCACAAGTTTAGTGAAGGTGTGGAACTTCCTAGTTTTATCCCTAGGAATACTTAAACTCTGGAAACAACTGGTTAAGTCTAACCTTATGAATTGTTATGCTTTCTATGTAGACTAAGTTTCATTTATTTTGGTCTTGTGGATCTCTGGACTCTGTCCTCTTGTGTATTCAAATTGTTAGCTAGGCATTCATTTAAATAAAATAATACCATTTATAGTAGGATTACTATGTGTCTTTGGCATAGAGTTTTTTTTTTTGCATCCATGTCTGTAATGTCTTTGTGAGCATTTTGCCAACAAAGACACTATATTTTGATTTATTAGGAGAGAACAACAGACAGGATCTTAAAAGTTTACATTGATATTAACATTTCTGCTTTTGAGGTTCATGTAACAACGAGATTTGTCAGACTCTTTATTAGCTCTGCAGCAAGTGTTCTGATGTGCTATTGCCTACACATATCTTGATGTGCTGTTGACTACATGTATCTTGTCTCTAATTTCCCATGCTTCCCCACTGTCCCTGCCAACTGGTGACATTGTGGTCTTTGTGTCTACCAGGCCATGGCATGGACCATAACATATCTGACTGGTGAGGAAGTGGTCAGCAGAGCAGCAGTCCCAAATCTTATTCCAGTGCCAACCAAACCAGAAAAAGTTAGTTATTTGATCTGATATCTCATTTTCAAGGGCCCTGCATGATGCTCTTGAAAGGGAAGCATCAATAATGTTGCATCAGAAAAAGTTCAGAAAAGAGAAGGCAGGTCACATATAGCCACGTGGTAAGGTGACAACTCCACTCAACACTCTATTTACACATTAACTAGACAAGTCCTGGCAGAAGCCAGAAGTGTGAAGAGGAGGTCTATCAAAGTTATATCTAGGCTTATTTTAATGCAACTCAAAATAACACTACTTTGTTATAAATTTAATAAATCTGGACAAATGCCAGGACAAGAAATCCTGGGCAAATGGGAATGTATGATTACTCTCCTTAGATACATTGCAACAGAGAAACGAAAACTCTCCCTGCCCTATTTAGATTATCTCTCCCTTCTATCTTAGATTGCCAACCTCATCAAAGATAGAAGCTGAAGCATCAACCTTAGCTCTCAATCATATGGTAATTTTCTCCTTTATCATTTTGTCTTGATGCTCTTCTAAAAATACTTTATTGCACCTAGAGATCGAAAGTCAGTCATCATAACAGGTATGGATTTACCATACAGCAAGCTTTCAAGAATGTTTAGGAAATCAGCAAATATACAATATGCAAATCACCACTTCCTGCTCCTATAGGTATGACAAAACCCTCTGACTGATCTGTAATAGACTTTAGGGTATCCAAGGCCTTGTTTGTTGTCTCTTTTATACACACTATGTAATTTTAGTAATATTTTTCTGAAAAGGTTGTATGTAGATCTATTTTGTTAAATTAAATCATACTTTCATTGCACAAACATTTCCCTATTTAAATGAATATCACTGTGAATATGTTTATAAATAGTCACCAATTAATTTTAATTTTTCTGTAACTTTTTCTTAAAATGAATCCTTTTTCCAAAGACATAATTATAAGCAGTGTGCCTTATTACTAATCAGCCAGATAGAGGAGGGCCAAGAACCTTCAAAAATGATCAGAACTTCAAATCGTACTTCTGTTAGCCCTACTGTTTGTGACTTTGTCTTTGCAAAAGTCAAGCACTGGTATTAGGTCCCTCATCTGTGAGAAAGCCTTTCTGTTAGTTCTGCAGTAATTTTTTCCTCATTTAGGGCTTCCAAATCATTAAAAAGGCTTTTGTTGAGGCTAGTAGATGTTGGTATTATATTTGTTATATTAATGATTATTCATTTTATGGAAGCAATCATTGAATGAGTTATAGAGGGCCCATATGAATATTTTAGATTAAAACAGGTGTCTGTACCAACACTTTTTCCTGTTTGTTAAGTGTGGATTTAGAAATTGACTTATGCTCCTGTTTAAGCTTGAATGTAATCCTGAGTTGACACTAGGAGTTGTCATCTATGGGCTATGTCACAAACTTTATTATAGAACAAATTGCCTAAAATTTGAAAATACTCAGGACTAAGAAGAATTCTTCAGCATCATTACTTTATGATAAGAATCTACATAAACCCTACAGATAGATCTGTCCGATTCCACACGTGGAAAACCTTTTAGTCTGTCTTCTCTTACTATAATCAACCATATTTTAGGAGTTTGACATTGCTTTTAACTTCAGTGACTCAGTGACCTGGAAAAAATGCCTTCCTTTGTAGTCAGTCAAATTCTTTTCTCCACCCACCCCTCCCTTCTCTAGTTTAGGCACATTTGAAAAGTTCTTATTTGAGGAATTAGCCAGCTCTTCCCTAAAATCATGTCCCTATGATAGGGAAAAATCTGTTATAAGATGGCTGACAGGACTGATAGGGGAATTCTTGTCCCTGCCTGAAGAATCCCCTTCCTGGTTCTTTTTCCCACCCTAATTGCCCCTGGCGCCAAATTACTACTAAGGAGGAGTGCCGAAGTAACAGATTATAAATTGTCCCCTCTGTTGATGCTCTGGGCTCAGACCCCTGGAGAGTGATCTCCTCTGAGCCCACGGTGTAAAATAAACCCACCTTCCAAGACTGCCTCTTGGTTCTTTTGCCGCGTGATCCAGACCAGTTTCTGTAACACCTATTCTAGAAAAAATAGTTTTTATTGCTCACCTACTGTGTGCCAAACAGTGTGATAAATGTATTTATTTGATTTATCTCAATTAACATTCCTCACCTTACACAACAATTTCCATTATTGCTCTCATGTTGTTTTCTTATTTTTATTTTTTTAAGTTTATTTATTTATTTTGAGAGAGGGAGAGAGAAAGATACCGACCACAAGCAGGGGAGAGGCAGGAAGGACAGAGGCAGGAAGGAGAGAAGGAAGGACAGAATCTCAGGTAGGCTCTGCACCATCAGCACAGAGCCTGATGCAGGGCTGGAACTCACAAACTGTGAGATCATGACCTGAGCTGAGATCAAGAGTTGGGCACTTAACTGACTGAGCCACCCAGGTGCTCCTGTTCCCATTTTAGAGAAGTAGAAATTGAGTATGTAAGAAATATGCAATGTCATACAGCTAATCTATAGCAAAGCTGGGATGGAAACTGAAGCGAAATGATTTGTTGGTCCTGACCATGTTTATCAAATTAAGGACTATTATAATCCCTAAAAACATGGAGCTATAAGTGAGATATATAAACATAGATTTCAAGATCTTTGTCTTTCGGCTAGGACACTGTCAGTTATGATGTGTTGATGGTGACTTTGGTTGACAGTGATTTGGACCCCCATTTCAGGAGGAAGCAGAAAGAACAACCTATTTGGGCTTAAAGCATCTTCAAAATGTGACTGAAAATTCTACCGTTTAAAAAAAATTCAGTGAACAAACATTTATTTAGAAGTTACTGTTCAACACTGTGCTGAGCACCAAAGATACAGAATATGATCAGTGTCTAGAAGATCCCACAGTCTAAGTAAGGAAAATAGAAACTATATACACAATTTTTGAAATTGTTATAACTATTTTGGAAAGCAATTTGATAATATTTTGTGATCATCTATTAGGTTCCAGGCCCTTAAGATGCTTCAACATATTTAATTTTCACAAATACTGTGAAATGCAGATAATAACCCCATTTTAAGGAATAAGAACATTAAGCTTAGTGGAGTTGAAGCGTCTTGCCCAAAGCCGGTCAGCTGAAGGATGCAGTAGGGGTATCAAGGTTTGAATCAAAACCCATTTGCTGATAAATTCATGGATTTTTTTCAACCTAATCAGTTAAAGTCTAGCTGATAAGATAAAGATGCAAGATTTATCAACAATTAACATCTCCTACCAGATAAGTTTATCAAATCGTTGCAGAAGTACTGATTCCATCAAAAATTGGACAATGAGAAATAAAGTTAAGAGCTCTGGATCTGAAGCTTCTTGAGGAGGACAGTTGGGGTGGTGTAGTTGGGGGGGGGGCGGTGCACTAGGCATCTAGATATTTATGTAGGATCGTCTAGCAAAAAGGAAGAGCCAAATAGGTGCCAAAAATAGAAGAGAAAGTTTATTGGTAGTGTTCCTTCTTTTGTTTTCCTCGTTTGTCCCTCCTTCCCTTCCTTCCTTCCTCCCTCCGTCCCTCTTTCTTTCTTTCTTTCTTTCTTTCTTTCTTTCTTTCTTTCTTTCTTTCTTTCTTTCTTTCTTTCTTTCCTTCCTTCCTTCCTTCCTTCCTTCCTTCCTTCCTTCCTTCCTTCCTTCTTTCGACTCTTGGAAAGGAAAGGAAAAGAAAGGACATAGAGTCCAGCCACAAACACAGGTACTAACTTAAAAAAAATTTCTTTTTAATGTTGTCATTTATTTTTCAGACAGAGAAAGACAGAGCATGAGCAGGGGAGGGGCAGAGAGAGGGGGGAACACAGAATCTGAAGCAGGCTCCAGGCCCTGAACTACCAGCACAGAGCCCGAGGCGGGGCTCAAACTCACAGCCTGCAAGATCATGACCTGAGCCAAAGTCAGACCCTTATCTGACTGAGCCACCCAGGCACCCCAACAGGTACTAACTTTTTAACCTACTTATTTTCACTGGTTCTTTATGCCTTTGGTATGAATTAGCTTTTGCTGCATCACAAACTAACTCGAGCTTTGTGGCTTAGAACAACATTCATTATTTCTCATCATTCTTAGGGCTATCCAGTTAGTTCTTTTGGTCTGGAATGGCTGCGCTGGGGATGGGTGCTTTAGGATGTGCATATTCTCATGTTTGGCGTCTCAGCTTGAATAGCTATGCCTCTCTCTAGATGGTGTTTATCTCCAAAGAAGCTAACTGAGGCTTATTCACATGTCAGCTTTGTTCCAAGACAGCAAAAGCAGAAACTTCAAGGTACCTTGAGGCTTAGGTTCAGACTATTGCAGCAAATACTTGGTTCCCAGTAAGAGACAGGCAACAAGCCCTGGGGAATCAGAAAAGATTGTTTATTTCTCACCAGTGCTGGCCCAGGGGAGTCACCTCCAAAGGCTGAGCATCCTGCTCTGGTTGTACTGGTCTTTTATACAAATGTGCTTCTGGAATGGGTGGGACTGTTACAGTCAAGCTTCTGGTTCCTGGCTACAGGCTGATGTAAGAGGCAAGCAAGATTTGAAGAAGCCAAAAGCATGCAAGGAAAGTATCTGGCCTCAGACATCTGACTGCTCCTTTTTAGCTGCTTCTTCTTCTTCTTTTTTTTTTTTAACCAGCTTTCTTTCTCAAGAGCTCACATAAAGTCACTTCTGCTTCATTCTGTTAGTCAAAGAAAGTCACAAGGTCAAACCATTTTGAATGTGTGGTGGGAAAAGAATATCCACTTCTTGATGGGAGGAACTGCAATGAATCTGTGGCTGTTGGCAATATATGTTACTTTTGGGTGGAGAAGTGAAGGTTCCCAGTCTATCATCAGTGATTGCCAATGGCAGATGTCTTCTTGAATGCCCAGCTAATCTGTATCAGTTATCTCTTCTGTTAACTCTGTCACTAAAGAACCTCAGAAAGTAATTTTCCTGTGAAGGGCTATGAAAAATTTTCTACAAAAGTGAACATGTTTGTTACATTAAATTTCTAGACTCAGTCACATTATAGTTGAAAGTTCAAAGATGGTTTCACACACAAAAAATTTTTTTTGTAAGTATTTGACATTGAGGAAATGTTACTGTTTCTATAAAAATGTTCTTTGAATTATAGAACTGAGGCATGGATTCTGCACTAAATTGACAGGAGGTTTTCAAAGGGGGAAAGTTGAACAGTTCAGTTAACATTATCTCTTGGAAATTATGAGAATTTCACAAAGCTTCAAAGTAAGAATTGAAAATAAGCACAGGTTTACTTTCCCAGATTGTTGGAAATCCAGTAACAAACATTATTATATGTACTGCTGAAGCAAGTACCAGAAACAAGCATTATGAGACACCAAAATGCATGAAAATACTAGGTATATTACAGACTTAGTCACTATTTCTTCATATTCTCCAATTTTTATGGCATGAGCTACACTAGTCACACTGATCACTGGAAATTTGCCAAAATAGCTCCCTAGGAGTATCTCATGATTTGGGGGGAGGGTGGTGATTACCTCAAAGAGTGCTTTTGTGTGTGCCAAAACACATCTTCCCTATATTTTCATTCATATTTCACCACATGTTCTATGTTGCCAAGTCTTTCGGAGAGAAAGTGTCACTTGCACTGGCCAGTATGAGAATGCCCACATTTCTACTAATAATGCCATCTCCAGGGGGACCCTAACTTCAAGTTCACAAATAGCAGAAAAGTGATGGGTTCTCTTTGGAGGTGGAGAGATTATTCAAATCCAAAGTTCCTCTTAAGTGTTCCTTCAACTCCTCTATCTTTCTAACTCCCCTAGTTTATGGCTGCACAGTCCAAGGACCTTATACTCAACAAATATATAATCTGAGCACTTACAGGGGCAAGCAAGCTCAATGTTATATGTTAACTATATGCACTTTAAAAAGAGAAAGCCGTGTCTTCATGGACATTAAATTTACTTATCTATTTACTTCTGTTCTCCTTCCTGCCCTAAACCCACCTAACACTTACCTCTCTTTTCCCTACTTAAAAAAAAAGTCTCCTATGGATATGAATAGATATAAAAATCTCCTGAGGAGTACAGCAGGGTGTGGGGGGTAGTGGTTAATGGATGTTGTTTGTAGTGGCAGTCTCTGGCTATGCCTGCCAAAAAATGCCCTGTTACATTTATGGGACCACAACTCGACAGATTTGGACAGGACATATTTAAGTAATATCAAAGACGTTGAAACTAGAAAAGTCCAGCTTTTTTGTTCTGTTTTGTTTAAAAGACTGCAAGTACACAGTTTAAATGTTACTTCTCCCAATGCTTAATTTAGACGAATACACAGGCATCAAGTAGCCACAGGTTTGGTCACTTGATTGAATAAAACAAAACCAAACCAGGGAACTTGATGAAACACCAAACAGCAAGATTGCATTTTTCACTTTCCATTTGGGCATCTTAGCATTTCATTGTAAAAATCAGGGAGTGAGCCAGACATAACTTCAACATGACCTACCTACTTTATGTGTCAGAACAAGTTATGTTCATTGAACTATGCACTATTTGGAGGAAAACTTAAGAGTGTGGATGAATTTATATGAAGTCTCCCAACATAGTGGGCCCCATAAATATTTTAAGATAAGAAACATGAAAAGGTGGAGCATTTGTCATGGGATTAGAGAGGAAACAGTTTTTTCCAAGATAATTGTTTCTGAAATAAGAAATGGAAGGTCAATTCTTTTGCTATGTATTTACACACACAACTGAGTCCTTAATAGAAGAAGGAAAACTTTTAATTTTTATTCTTTTTAGTTACCATTTATTGTGTACTTGCTATGTGCCAGAATTTAATGTCTGAAAGTGCATTAGATACATCTCATTATATCCATCCGCACAGTAAATGAAGATATGTATATTAATATTCTTGTTTAACACATGAGGGCACCCAGGCACGGAGAGATTAAGTAACTTGGGCAAAGATTGCATAATCCCCTTCTGATAGATCCTTACTTCAAAAGCAGAGTGCTTAGATTTCTAAGCCATTGTTTTTAACCAGCAAACACTTAACACTGCCCCCTGAAATGTGTATTTCCAGAGCTGAGGTTATCATCTGCATGACAAAGGCTGATTGGATTTTGAACTCTGCATCCCTGAACTCTAGTTCCCTTGTCTGTAAAATGGGGACAGGGTGCCTGTTTTGAAAATAAAAATAAAACAGTGTGAATGGAAGAACAAATGCATTTTTTTTTTCCTGTACCATTCACAGGATCTGAAAAAATAGCACAGGGTTCAAACTATTATTGACTTGAATATGATATGAGGGAACTACTTCACACCATTTTTAAGCCAAGCTGCAAGAGGATGTTGGAATAAAATTACAGACATTGTGACATCAACTTGGACATTTGTAATCTGTGACAAATCTGAAGTGAATCTAGTGAAACCAAAGATCAGGAATACTAAGAGGAGCCAAAGGTAATCCACCCCACCAAATCTGAGGCAATGTTTGAAAAGGGCTTCTTCATTTAAAAAAAGAAAGTTATTTAATGATATGTATATATAATTAATATTTTTAGCTGTGCTTTAAATATGGTTGTGTGTGTGTGTGTGTGTGTGTGTGTGTGTGTTCTAGGGATGAAATATTAATATATCTTTCAAATGCTTTTTCTGTTTATGCTTATATATTTATGCCTTTTCCATAGCAAAATACTAGTATATCAAGCCAGTTTCATATTATTTTTTTTTAATTTTTTTTTAATGTTTATTTTTGACAGAGAGAGAGTGCACAAGCTAGGGAGGGGCAGAGAGAGAGAGAAAGACACAGAATCTGAAGCAGGCTACAGGCTTTGAGCTGTCAGCATAGAACCTGTTGTAGGGCTTGAACTCACAAACTGTGAGATAATGACCTGAGCCAAATTTGGAGCTTAACTGACTGAGCCACCCAGGTGACTCAAGCCAGTTGCATATTCTAAGTCAAGTGGAATCCCATTAGTGTAAAAGTTGTTATTACTTGATTTTGATCAAACTATTAAACAAGTCTGATCCTTATAACATAAATTGTTTAAATGACTCTGACTTAGTCTATTAATAGGGTTGGCTTTCTCTCATCACAGATACTCGTTTTATAAGTTGGAGCACGGTATACTTGACTCATAATTGTGTCTTATAAGGAATGATACAAGGTACCAGTGACATTTTGCCTGGAGAAAATTCTTGAGGGACACGAAAGTTTTTGTACAGATGTTTGAAGCACTGTCATGTTACAAAGAGAATCTGGTTTTGTATGACCCCAAGGAATAAAACAAGGATGGTGGATGGGAGCCCCAGGATGACAGATTTTAGTTGAGAATAAGGAAGAGTTTTCTAAGTTTCAGCTGTCTGTAGATGTCTCAGGAAGCAGTAAATGACCACCGTCCAATCTCTGAATCTATTTGAGCTGAAGGGATTCTAATAGTTAAGGGAAAGTTGGCCCTAGTGATTCAGGACTTCTGAGGAATGTTTGCCAAAGCCAGAAGCTTGATGAAAAGCTGCATTTTATCCATTGTGAAAATTCTTTATGATGGATGTTACATACACACTCTAATGCTTGCAGCCCTTTTAAATGTTTCAGTTCATATGGAAAACTTGGGAACTTAACCCTAAGAGATAGCTGGTGTTTAATCTTCACTAATGAATCTTTTGTCCTAGAATGTAAATCCATCACTAGATAAACTTTTTTAGCTTCCTTTGATGACCTTTCCTGATCTGATCTTTACATAGTATTGTTCCTTAGAACTTGTCTTTGTACCTCTTTTCCCACTCTTTTGCCCTTGATAAGTTCATACACCCTATGGCTTTAAATACTACCTACACCTTGAAGATGTACATGTTTACATCTTCTGAATTTGAAACCCACATATCCAATTGTCTACTTCACATTAACATATGGATATCTTGGAAGCGTTTCAAATACTGTACATCCTGAGTCTAATTTCTTTTTCTTAAATTTATTTATTTTGAGAGAGAGAGAGAGAGTGTGTGTGTGATAGTGCATGAGCAGGGGAGGGGAGAGAGAGAAGGAGAGAGAGAATCCTAAGCAGAGGATTCTCTGCTGTACACTCAGTGCAGACCCCGAGGCCGATGCTGCGGGGCTCCGTCTCACAACCTCGAGATCATGACTTGAGCCAAAAATCAAGAGTCAGATGCTTAAGTGAATGGGGCAACCAGGCGCCCCCTGAGTCTAATTTTTAGTTGTCCTCTGGTAACATATCTTTCTCTTCTAGTTTCTCTGTCTCAGGAAATGGTGTTATTCAAATACTCACGTAAGATGCATGGAAGTCCCTTTGGTAGGAGAAGATAGGCTTCAGTAGGCAGAGAGAGAAAGATGAAGGCCTGAGGTCCCTGGGTGGGGAAAAACACCTATTTTGGAACCATGCTTGGAGTGTCTGACCACAGCAAACCCCTTTAGGCATAAGGTTCCTCTTAAGAATGTAACAGACCCAACTTACCCGCCCCCCCTCAGGTTTCCCCTCAGGAATTTGACAAAAGACCTAAGTATGGCTGTAGACCTCCCTTCATACAATGGAAATGAGCCAATCAGGAACGGACAACCCAGAGCCTAGCACTATCAAGCCAATAAGGGTAGAACCTGAGCAGGAACAAGTGGGAAGGGGAGGGGGAGGGCTGATCAGAACCTTACAAAACTAGGACCCTTGCCTGTAGTCCTCAGGCATTCACTTTCGAATGTCCCCTCTCTGTAAAGAAAGCTTTCTTAGTATTCTTCCTTTCTCATCTTATACTCTACTAAACTTTTGCCTGCTGCTCATTGTGTGTCCACCCCTTCATTGGTCAAAGTGAGACAACAAATCCTGGGTATTGTAAAAAAAATCCTGCAACACCTTTTGGTAGATCCTTCTCATTTGTCCTCCTCACAAAAGTTCTCCTTCCAGAAGATATCTCAGGTTTACCTGCATCTTTCCACCTTTACTTCTAACACCTTCACCAGGCCTCATTATCCCTGTCCTAGACCACAGTGATAACTTCTTGACTGCTTCTCCTGATTCTACTGTATACCCTCACCCTCATTCATTTTTCACAGTTCTGTAAGAGGAATATTTTCTGTTCCTTTGTATCTTAATCAGAAAGGGAAAGGAAGGGAAGGGAGAAGGGAGGGAGAAAGAAAGAAAGAAAGAAAGAAAGAAAGAAAGAAAGAAAGAAAGAAAGAAAGAAAGAGAGAAAAAGAAGACCTTTTATTTTAAAATGATTGTAGACCCACAAAAAATTGCAAAATAATTCCAGAAAGGTCTCATTCAAAGTAATATTTTAAAATGCATACCTTGTTGGGGCGCCTGGGTGGCGCAGTCGGTTAAGCGTCCGACTTCAGCCAGGTCACGATCTCGCGGTCCATGAGTTCGAGCCCCGCGTCAGGCTCTGGGCTGATGGCTCGGAGCCTGGAGCCTGTTTCCGATTCTGTGTCTCCCTCTCTCTCTGCACCTCCCCCGTTCATGCTCTGTCTCTCTCTGTCCCAAAAATAAATAAAAAACGTTGAAAAAAAAAATTTTTAAAAAAAAAAATAAAAAAATAAAAAAAAATAAAATGCATACCTTGTCATGTCACTGTCTTGCTTAAGGTCCTTTAAAGTTTTTCTAATTTTCTTAGTAAAGTAAACATTGCTATTGTAGCCTCTAAATCCCAGCATGATCTCTGCTCTTCTGTTTCTTCAGCTTCCTTTTGATCTTCTCTCCCTGTCACTCTTGGTGCTTTATGTATTCTGACTTGCTGTCTGTTTCTTGCCTATCAGCAATTCCATCCAGCCTGATGTCCTCTGTCAGTGCTGTGCCCTCCTATTCACCCTTCAACATAATTAACGCATTGTTTGCTAATCCCACAGTTTAAGTCAGGTTCCCCTGTTATGGTCTCTCATTTATGTCTCATTTTTCCTACCTATTACTTAACATCATTATTTGCATAATGACTTGTATCTGCCTCTCTAACTGCACTGTAAACTGCTTTTTCCTTGCTCTAATATGACTACTGTGCAAATAGTAGGTTCTTTACAATTTTCAAATGAAGGAAATCTAATGTATCCAAAAGGAAGACTCATGGTTGCTATTTAGAATCTCTTGAGCACTGCATGCTCTGTGAGAACACTGAGTTACACTTGGATCCAAATATTAGTTCCATCAATTACTGGATGTGTATCTTTGATCAAGTTCCTTAAATTTATGGAGCCTAAGTTCACTCAGCCATAATAATATCACCTTGTATTCGTTCTTGCAAAGATGAAATGAGTAGAGGCAGAAAAGCATCTTGTATGGTACCATGGGTTAGCCTGTCAAATCTTAGAAGCAGTGATTCTTAAAGTCTGTATGTTATGAAAACAGACACATGTATGGCTACACATATACAAAATCTCAACAACATAGTATCTTAATATTCCCCAGAATACAGTGTATGCTTTCCTTTACTCTCCAAATGATTTTGTCCAGATTTTTGATCCTATATTGTTTGTCAGATTGTACTGTATCCTTTTTCAGTTTTTTTAAAGGTTGGTTTTAATATGTAAAGTATAGCTTCAAGCTTCTTTTCCTCTTGCCTTCTTCTGACTATGAAACACATGATAAACAAACATAAATTCTCCTGGGCTGAGATGATTTTCTATATTTCCAATCTAGTCAGGCTTGTTTCCTTTAAAGAAGAATCTTGAAAATCACAACTTGTGTAGGGTTGTATTAACTCTCAGGGTTCAGAGAAGGTAATGAAACATCCAAAGAGCTATAAAATATGGCCATGCCACTATAGAGCTAGTTTTTGTAACTACCACTGAATTGATGAATCATAGACATATTTTAAAATGGTTGGGGTGATGGCAACAATATATTACAATCTGACACTAATTTATATTACTATCATGTTATTAACTAATAGTTATTGATTATTAGAGTAAATAGTAAAGCTCTAATAATATCAAATATATTAAACCAATTAACATAATAGATAAAATATCATCAATAACTATTACATTAATAATTATAACTAATATTATTTATAATAATTTATATTACTGTCAGATAAAATAAAGGACAAAAATTTGTTGTAGAGTCAGACATTTTAGTTTATAAGAAAATCAATCCATCAGAAATATATAACAACTATGCACCCAACAAGAGAAGCCCAAAATACATGAAATAAAAACTGACAGAATAGAAGGAATAAATATACAGTTCAACAGTAATAATTAGATATATCACTACTTCTCTTTTAGTAATGCACAGAGAAAGAGGGAGGAAGATCAAAAAGGAAATAGAAGACTTGAACAACACTATAAAATTAATAGAGGAAAAAAATCTATAAAACACACACTTCAAAACAATACATATGCTTTCTAAATGCATATGAAATATTCTCCAGAGTAGACCTTATTTTAGATCAAGAAAAAGCCTACATAAATTTTGAAGGATTGAAATCATGCAAAGTGTGTTCTCTAACCATAGTGGAACTAAATTTGAAATCAACAGGAGGAAATGTGGCAAATTAACAAATATGTAGAAATTGAATACATTTCTAAATAATATCACCTGGAAAATCATTATTAATCAACTAAAAACTATTAGAACCAATAGACAAGTTTGTAAGATGCAAGATGAATATATTAAAATAAATTATATTTTATACACTAGCAATAAGCAATCCAAGAGTGAAATTAATAATTACATATACATCAAATCAAAAAGAATAAAACCAATAAATTTAACAAAGGAAGTGTAAGATTTGTACACTAAAAAAGAAAAAAATACATCACTGAAATAAATTAAAGAAGACCTAACGAAATAGAAAGACATCCTATGTTTATGGGTTGAAAACCCTGATATTGTTAAGATAGAAATGCTCCCAAAAATATATCTACAGATTCAATTTAATGTCTTTAAAAAAAAAAGTTCATCTGTTTAATTTTGAGAGAGAAAAAGCATGAGTGGGGAGGTGCAGAAAGAGAGAGGGAGAGAGAGAATCCCAAGCAGGCTCTGTGCTGTTAGTGCAGATCCCGACATGGAGCTCGATCTCACAAACTGTGAGATCATGACCTGAGCCAAAATCAAGAGTCAGATGCTTAACAGACTGAGCCACCGACTTGCTCCTTCAGTGTAATTTCTATAAAAATCTCAACTTCTTTATGTAAAAATTAAGAGACTGATTCTAAACTCATGAAAATGCAAACAATTTGGAAAAAGGAAAACAAATTTGGTTGACTCACTGTTCCTGATTTTTAAAATTTACTACAATAAAAAGCTGCAATAACCAAAACAGAGTGGTTCTACCATAGGGTAGGCATATAGATCAATCGAATAGGATAGTGAATACAGAAATAAACTCATATGTATGTCCAAATGATTTCAAGAATGTTGCCAGGATAATTCAATAGTGAAAGAATCATCTTTTCATCAATGGTGCTGGGACAACTGGATATCCACATGGGAAAGGATGAAGTTAGACCTCTATTTCACTTTATTCATAAAAATTAACTCAAAATGACCTAAAATCAAAGAGTTTAAACTATAGAACACTTAGAAGAAAACAGAGGTATAAATCCTCATGACCTTGGATTAGGCAATTTTTTTAGATATGACACCAAAACATGAGCAACAAAAGAAAAATATAATTAAACTCCATTTTTCACTCCAAGTGAAAATGTTTGAATTTAAAAGAACACTCAATAAAGTGAAAAGACACCCCACAGAGTGGAAGAAAATATTTGCATATAATATATATGATGAAGGTCTAGTATCCAGAATATATAAAAAACTCCTATAACTTAATAATTAGAAGACAGATAACCTAGTCAAAACAAAATGGATAAAGCTTTTGAATAGGTATTCATTCAAAGAAGGTGCAAGTGATCAATAATCACACCAAGAAGTTCTCAAAATCACTAATCACTAGTAAGATGTAAATAAGTCAAAACCACACCCAGATTCTGTTTTTAACTCATTAGGATGGTTATCATAAGAAAGACAATATGCGTAAGTATTGATGATGTGGTGGGGAAATCAGACCCTCATACATTGCTAGTGGGAATGTAAAATGAGGCAGATGATTTGGAATAATATTTCCTCAATAGAGATAAACATAGAGTTTCCACATGACCCTATTTGTATACTAAAGAGAGGTAAAAATTATATGTCTGTAAAATAATTGTACACAAATGCTTATGGTAGCATCATTCACGATAGCCAAAAAGTGGAAACAACTCTCATGTTCGTCAGCTGATGAATGAAGAAAGAAATGTGGTATATACAAACAGTGGAACACTATTCTGCTATAAAAATGAAGTACTGATTCATGCTAAAACATGGATAAACCTTGAAAATGTTATGCTAAGTAAAGAAGCCATACACAAAAGGTCATATATTATAGATTCCCTTTATATGAAATGCCCAGAAAATATGCAAATCCATACAGAAAGAAAGTAGACTAGTGTTTGCTAGAGGCTGGGAGACAAAGTGGGAAGTGATTGCTAATGACATCTGTGGGGTAACAAAAATGTTCTGGAATTAGATGATGATGCTTGCACAATCTTGTGAATATAGTAAAATCCACTCAAGTATATATTTAACTATTTTTTTAATTGAGGTATAGTTGATATATAATATTAAATTAGTTTCAAGTGTAGAACATAGTGATTCAACAGTTATATACATTATGAAATGCTCATCATGATAAGTGTATTACAGTATTATTGACTATATTTCCTATGCTTTGCCTTACATTCCCATTACTTATTTTATTGTATTTTACTTTACTTTAAAGTTTATTTATTTATTATGAGAGAGAGTGTGTGGGAGGGAGAGAATCCCAAGCAACCTCTGCACTGTCAGCACAGAGCCCTACGTGGGACTTGAACCCACAAATTGTGAGATCATGACCTGAGCCAAAACCAAGAGTTGGACTCTTAACCAACTGAGCCACCCAGATGCCCCATTACTTATTTATTTTATAACTGGAAGTTTGTATCTCTTAATTCCTTTCACCAATTTTACCCAGTCCCCCAGATCCCTCCCCTTTGACAATCCCCAGTTTGTTCTTTGCATTTATGAGTCTATTTCTCATTTTCTTGCTGTTGTTACTTGTTTGTATACCTTAAAGGGTGAGTTTTATGGTATATGAATTACATCCCATTTTTTAAAGATGGAATAAGCAAAAAACAAAAAAACAAAACAAAACAAAAAAAACATGCCAGTATGCATTTTTCCTTTTTCCTGCATCAGATACGGGTTCAGCTTTCTCTCCCTACACATACTATTTAATAGCTGCTGAAAGTGAGGTTCAGGAAGGTGTAGTGTCATGACTAAAGTCACACCAGTCTAGTAAATCACAGAAATATTTTCAAAATATTACTCCACTTGATTTCTTGGCATGTTTAATAAAATAAATTGAACCTTAAAGCTGATAAAAATTAAGTTAATATTTAATAAATTCAGTCAAACAACCAAGCAGATATGCAAATATGGAATGTGGACAGCTTGGCTATCACTTGTATATGTATTTCATAAACCTTGTGAGCTACTCAGGTGTAAGTACCCTGTACATTTAGTTGTTAGGATCGAGAAGTGTTCATTGCTCTGGTCTCTGGGATATTAGTAAGTAACACACATCTGTTCCTTATCATCATAGAGCCTATAGTCTGATATTAATTTTTTAAGTTTATTTATTTACTTTGGGAGAACTAGAGATCACGTGTGCATGCATGCACAAGTGGGGGAGGAGCAGAGAGAGAGAGAGAGGGAGAGAGAGAAAGAGAAAATCCCAAGCTGGCTCCACACTGTCATCTGGGAACCCTACACAGGCTCGATCCCTACTGCAAGATCATGATCTGAGCTGAAATCAAGAGTTGAATGCTTAACTGACTGAGCCACCCAGGAACCCCCAGTCTGATATTATAGATCCTCTGTTAGATGCCGGGTAGTATACTGGGCCCTGAGGACACAAAGGTGAGTACACCTTCAGCAATTCTACTAAGATATTTGATTTTCTACTTAACAGAGGGTTTCCGAGATTGAGAAAAGGTCTGGAGGCTGGGATGAGGAATGGAGACATTTGTCTTTTCTCCCCTCAGTGGTGGTTGATGTGTTTGTGATTAAAAACCTTGCAAAGGTGACACTATACTACATTTCCCCTAAATCTCCTTTATTATTTATTTCTGTTGGATTTATCATTCGTGGGTAGAAACATACTGGTTTGTAGTTTTGCACAATTCAACAGAACTTGCTTTAAATTGAAAAAAATGTCTGTATTTAGAAAACAATTTTCTATCAACAACATGCTGTCACTTTCAAGATAAAATATGTGTCTACTATTGGTAGACAGCCTGTGAATACACAAGTCAGAATTTGGCAAGGCCCTTAGCTTATATCTAATTCTAAAAGTATTATGGAATCATAAGTAATTAATTTCAGTGTTATACTTTGCTTGGGAGATATTACCTCAGGTGGATGATTCCCTTCAGGGCTACCGTGGGCCATTATTTATGTGCTGACTCTTGAGTCACCAATTCCCTTTCATTTGAGCTCTTTATTTCTTTATTTCCCCCACTGGAATCAGAAAGTTAGAATTTGCTTGTTTGATAGTTTGGCTGTTGCCTTGCTCAGCTAAATTTTGTTCAGTGTGTTCCAAATATTTGTTGAAGAGTCAAAAAATAGAAACAAATGATTTGGCCAATATAATCATTGACTACATGTCATATATCAGAATGTCTAAGACTGCAAGTAGCAAAGCATACTGACTGAAACTGACCTAACAATAGAGCAAGTTATTATATCCAAAAAAAACCCACGAGTTTCAGAGGTAAGGCACATTCTAGGCAAGACATCAAGAGTGGCTTAATGATGCCATCAAGGACCCAGGTTCTCTGCTATTGTCAGCTCTGGCCTCATTCCAAAAAAGCTCTTCTCGTGGTGGCAAGATGATTGTCAACAGCATTTCATTGCCTGCGGTCCAACTGAGCCAATTTAGGACATGTGTTACCCTTCCCACCCCTCACTGTCACCAATGAATAATAATTGACAGTGGAATTCATTTACTACTTGGTTTAGACTAATCTGGCTTTATCCCTGGGCCTGAGGTTTGAATAGGTGGTCAAAAGTCTTTGCCACTTATGGTTTGATTCTTCATCTGAAAACAGGGAAAAGGATTTAAATTATGGATTAGTTGGACTTCAAGATCATAGGTATGTGTAGGAAGAAACTATTAATTTTAAATTTAACTAAATTTAAATTTAAACTTAATATTGAGTTGAAGATGGGGAGAAATCAGGTTGAACTCACAAAGTCTTTTCCTTTTATAGCTTACAAGGCAGTATAGCATGATAATTCAGCTTGCTTTGAAATCTGAGTTCAAATATGCTTATACCTTTTATCATCTATGTAGCTATGGGCTAGTACTTTAAATCTTAGGGTTCATATCTGTGAAGAGGGGGAAATTTCACCTAACTCATTAAGTTGATGTTTGACTATTGTTAAGTTGCTGGCACATAAAATGTTTTCTCATTTTCCACATCTAAGGACTGGACCAAAAATCGGTCTTTAGTTTCAGAATCCTTAAGTGTGTTTCACAGGTAGCTATCCTTCCTGGGTTTTATGGAAATAACTTCATATGAAGCCTACATGGTCCCTTTACAGAGCTGTGCTTTCCACTGGCTTCATGAAAGATCTTCCTAGTTTCTGCCAGCAAAAGTCCACCAGGGGAATGGATTTTCCTCGTATCACAAGAACAGTAAAGCATGGACTACATCCAAGCTCTCCAGTGTTTGCTACAGTAATATCAGGGGGGAGTACAGTAAAAGCAAATCTCTAGCTGTAAGGTGGATGTCATATTGACACGCCTGGAAGGCTTTGTGCCTCAGATATCTGTGGGAAGCAAAGAGTGGCCAGGCTTTAAATTATGGAACATACACTTGAAAGAAGATGCTTTGCAACATGACTCCAGGGATATGACTAATATTTTTTTCTTTGATTATTCATTCAAATAAAATAAAAAAGAATATACTTTGCTTTATGTATTGCAGAGTTAAATTTTTGTCTTGTAAACTATGTTAATTTTGCCCATTATTTTATAATTTATTTTAAAATATTAGTTTGAAATGTCTGTGGTGATATGAAGTTTTGTGTTTTGTTTTGTTTTAATCAGTAACATCAAACCAGTTTCCACTTTCTGGGAAAAAAAGGTTGACTTTACATGATGGCTTATCAGTTCTTCATTTATTTTGCAAACAGCCTTTTGAATGAAGCTAAATAAAACTAGGTGTTAGTGATTACTTAAAACTGGTTTAAGTGGCAATGAAAAAATTTCTCTAATCCACCACCACATCGAAGCTATTTTGTCTGGGTTATTTATTTTTATTGTGACATACTGAAAATGTTCAGCTAGATTTGAGATGCCAAAAAAAGAAAGCATCCTATAATTTAATGGAGGGAGATGCTCACGTCGGTGTTGAAGAGCACAGTCTCTTCCTGTTCATCAAATTGAACCCTCTACACAACTCATTACAAGGATTGGTACAGAACTGAAGTCATTGGCACACATGGTTTCCATTTCCATTTTGCAGATTTTTTTTTAACACAGAGTTGTATCATTCTGTCACTCAGCACCACTTGTTATTGGTAGTAAAATGTTTATATTCCCCTGCCCTCTGCTTATTGCCAAACAATATATGTAAGAATGTTAAAGATTATTGATTGTTTAATTTTATAATTGCATAAATCAGGTGAAACGTAGTCTCTTGCAATTGAAAAATTGAAGTCTCTGTGCGTGTGTGTGTGTGTGTGTGTGTGCATGCATGTGCATGCATGTGTGTCTATTCACAGGAAAAAATGAGGGGAAAGATATAAAAGTATAAATTTAAATAAAAAAAGAGCGCTTATCAGTATATGTTAAAACATGGGTTAACCTTGAAAACAGTATGCTATATGATAGCACCAGTCACAGAAGACTGCTTATTGTATGATTCCACTTACACAGAATACTCTGAATAGACAAACCTATAGGAACAGAAGATGAAATAGTGGTAGCCAGGGCTAGGGGAATAGAGAGATTGGAGGTGATGGCTCCAGGGTGTGAGGTTTCTTTTGGGGGTGGTGTACATATTCTAAGTTTGGTTGTGGTGAATGTTGCCCAAATCTGTGACTGTATTAAAAGTCATTGATGGGCATATGGGTGGCTCAGTTGGTTAAGCATCTAACTCTTAATTTCAGCTCAGGTCATGATCTCATGGTTTGTGGACTCGAGCCCTGCATAGGGCTCTGTGCTGACAGTGTGGGGCCTGCTTGGGATTCTCTCTCCCTTTCTCTCTGTCCCTTCCCCACTTGTGCTCTCTTTCTCTTTCCCTCTCTCAAAATAAATAAACGTGTTTTTTAAAAGCCGCTGAACTGTACAGTATTAGAAGGTAGAAAATAAAACTTTAACATTTAATTATTTAAAAATAAAATTATTGAAGCTTTACAAAAATGAATCATTTAAAACATTTTTAACTTTTGCAAAAGCAAAACAAATCCTGTTTGTGGGTGAGCGTCAACCTTCAGAGGACAAAATTGCAAGCACTCCTCTAAAGATAGGCCTTAGGACCAACCAGCAGAAGTTTCATCTATAGCTTTACTGATTTCTTTAGAAAATGGAGACTGGTTCTAGTTATTTGGGGGCTTCAGTGAGGCATTCTCAAACAACTTGAGAAGTATAGAAGTCTGGTTTTCTCACTGCACACAGGTATGAGAAGAGGGAACAAAAATTTGGGAGGAAAAAAAAGATTATTGAATCTTTGCCATAGACTCTCCAAAAAAGGTCAAAAGAGGAGTAGAATCTTTGGACCAGTGACCATGTGTGAGCCGTGAGGTTCTTGTTCAGGTAGAGTTAAGAGAATCTAATCTAAACTTTTTTTTATATTTATGTTTATATAACATCGTGGATGAGAAAGCTAAATCTTGACTCCAGTCATATCTGTAGAGACTGGAAAAGCTAGGATTCAAATCAAGGTTTGCTGACCCCAGAACTCCTTTCTTCTCCTCCTAAAACTTCAGTTGATGATCCCTGAGTGTCCACAGAGTTGCAGCAGCACATGCAGATTTGGGCTCAGGATCTGTCTTCCTGTGTGATCTTCATTCACATCTCAGAGACTCACTTTCCTCTTTATAAAAGCTAGGCTTTTTCCTTAGATAATTTTAAAGGTCTCTTCCAAGCCTAATACATGAATGTTACTCAGCATCCTGCAACAAAAGGGTTAAATTTCAGAATGACTAGAGCTTTTCATCACCAGTTGTTTAAATTGCCTTAAGGATTTAAGACACACTTTCAAGTCATAAAGCCATTTAGACAGTTTAAATCTACGTTTAGCAGTTATGAGTTTTTTCTACTGAGGATGATTTTTTTTTTTTTTTTTTTTTTTTGATGTAGGAAACTGAGCACTACAAAAATTCCTTAAGGGAGATCTTATCCAAGCTTATGTGACCCAGACACAAAAGTGACATGGTCAATGAAAGCTGAATAGTAACATTTTGTACTTTAGGAATGAAGGAATGATTAGAGACAGATTTGTTACATAAGCCACAGAGGGTGTACAAAAGGAAAATCTGCAAGGTCTGTGCGTAGAGGTTGTCTAAGAAATTTGTTCCTGGTACACGGCTGTGTCAGATATGTGGGTGGATCCTGACCAAGAGTAGATGAGCTATCAGAGTAGCTTGCTATAACCTCAGTTGAAAAGCAGTCGGGGCGCCTGGGTCAAGCAGTCGGTTGAGCGTCCGGCTTCGCCTCAGGTCATGATCTCACAGTTTGTGGGTTCGAGCCCTGCATCGGGCTCTGTGCTGACAGCTTAGAGCCTGGAGCCTGCTTCAAATTCTGTGTCTCCCTCTCTCTCTCTGCTCCTCCCCCACTCATGCTCTGTCTCTCTCTCTCTTTCCTTCTAAAATAAATAAAAACATTAAAAAAAATTAAAAAAGAAAAGAAAATCATTCTGGTTCCTAGATGATACATGTGCTGTGTTTCAGATTTTAAAAAGAAAATAAAGGAATATTTATCTTACAGAATTGCATTTCATTGCTTGATATAAAGAATTTTCGCATTGAGAAGCCTAGCTGCTTTGTAAGAGAATTTAAAGTAATTGATAGGGAAAATGATGGTATCAGACTGGTTAATATGAAAGAAACTTGCTGTGATCCCTTGCACTTTTTATTGAAAGAGCATAACATTTGCTCCACGAAGTTCCAGTTAGTGATAAACTGTTTAAATACTTGCAATAATATACTGAACACTGATCTTAATATTTTAAAAACTCATAGCCACTGCTTTTTTTCTCACCTAGTCTGATTTAATAGATGGGAAAATTCAGTTCAATGCTTGTTGGCATATAAAAACCAAGATGACTTTTGCTCAAATGGTCTGTTTATGTGACATAATTCCACCCACACTCCTTTCATTCAGGAAAAGTACAGGGAGTGACACAGTGGGGGGTTAGCGTCATCATTCTTTCAAGCTTTACTGATAACAAACCCCTAAGACTTCTAATTGGGAAATTTAATTTTACCAGAGAGACACGATGAAGGGCAAACCATCCATTAGATTCATATTTCATGACTTTATGAACCTGAGCTTAAAAGAAGGGGTGCTTTTGTGCCATTCTGAGCTGCCATGCTGAAGCAAACCAGAAAGGTGTTTCCTTTGAACAATTCACTCCAACAAAGCTACAGAGGAGAAATCACTGTCTAACTCATCTCATAAAAGTATGCACAGGCCTTGAGGGCTTGTATCTTCAGTGCTCAAATCCTCATCCCTTAATGGCTTTTTCTTCTGCTTCTCAGTCCTGAAACTGTGTGATAACTTATCCAGAAATTCTTCTTATGGAATCTGTCTTTACATTAGAACAACTTGGCAATATTTGTATAGCAGCTGGAAGAAAGGTCTTTTCTGAGATGTACAAAGAGGCGGAGTGTGTGTGGATCACTGATTAGACAGAGTGAACAGGAGCAGAATATAGGAGGGATGGAACAGAACTCGACATATGTCAAAGAAAGTCATTTGACCTGTATTTACACTCCAGCAGAAAATAGAAAATAGTGGGCAGATTGAGATTCCACAGTAAAGTATGGCAAAAGAATTCTACTTAAATTGCAGTTACAGCTGTGGTTGTTGACTTCTAGTGATGACATTGGCAAAATGTGAAATGTCCTCATATCCCTATGCTGTGATAACTTTGACATTTCTAAAGCTTCCAGAATTCCTTACAGAAGTTTCTGTAGAAACCTAAAGACACATTTTCAGAAAGAGGTGAATTAAAAATGTCCTGGTTTGAATCAGTAGGTACCACAGAAGAAATGACAGCATATATATGAAAAGCAGTCTTTTAAAAAACAGTTTAGTGTAAACATGAAATACACAAAGTTCTGTTTTTAGGTGGGATAGTACTACTCACAGCAATTACTAGCATTTATATCAAGTACTTAATATTTAACAGAAGGTGTCATGTCCATTATTTCATTGTTTCTGATCAGAAGTCTCATGATTTTTACATCTGGGGTGGTTTTGTTTTTGTTTTTGTTTTTGTGATCTCCGTTTTACAGAAGTATAAGTGGATATTTGGCTTAAATAAGTCAGCTCCATTTGTATACCAACATTTTGCTTTCTGTCAGGCTTGCTGAAAGTATGCAAATAACTGTAAAATGTGAAACTAGATTCAAATTTCACTTAATAAAATCATTCTATACTAGGACTGTTAAACAAACACATAAGCACATGAACAAACAAACAAAACAGCTCTGAAAACAGTAGGAAACAAAAGAGGATGACCAATATGAAAAAAACCCTTTATTCGGAGCAGAATTTTATGACTGGGAGAACATGAAAAGGTTATTCTGAAACTTTCTTGTAATTTCTTTTCACAGTGAAGAAAATGTGGTCACTCTTGTGATGAATAGTTTCCAGATATGTTACTACATCATGTAATTCTTCGAATATCACTGATTGAATTATCTTGGAGGAGATCATATTACACTTATGTAATCAGTAGAAATTTAAGTAATGTCTTTCTAGAGATTTTTTAAAATTACAACTATTTTTGTAAAATTTTGGCCAAGGAAATTTATAATATGGGTCTCTGAAGAAATGTAGTTTTTTTTCCCTCTGTCACTTCTAAGTAATTATTTTTTCATATGCACATTTTAGAGTTCTTTTCAAACAAGTTTGGTTCTTTTAGAAACCAATAAGCAGGATTCTAGAGAGATGGTAACAAAGGTGGTATAAAAATGGAAAATGCCAATAAATGGCAAAACTAAAAACTCATGACAGCATTTGCAAAAGGTGTCCCATACATACATACATACATACATACATACATTCCATACATACATGCATACATACATATACATTCCATAATATATGCTGGTGAATAGAACCATCAATAATCATAGGACCTGCAGGGTGGTGATGGGGTAGAGGGTAGGAATGTGGTACCTGATGATCATGAGAACCCTGGGAATAGAGAAATCCCAAAGAGCCAGCTGGCACGAAGGAAGGCCAACCTGTGAAAAACAGGTGATGCTGACAGGTTTTTGTCTTCTGTATCATGGGTTGATATGAATAGAAAGTCTCAGAGCAGTATAAGTCCCATGGATTTCCTAAACTTACTTACCAGGGCTCCCATCTAGGATAGGACCTCAAACTGAGGAAAAGCTACTGTGTGTGGAATCTAGATTGAGGAGAACAGGCAGAGTAGAGAAAAAGAGAAGGTCTAGATCAAAGTAGGAAGGGCACAGAGCCAGGAAATCCCATAGTGAGCTGTCATATTTTTGAGCATAGTATGCATAGAATGAATGAGCAAGCTTTGTGAAGTTAGAAACCATACTCTGAGCCATGCTTCCTTTGAAAGTTCAAGTCAACAAATTTGCATAAAAATATTCAATAGAAAATTATTTTGAAGTCAAATGCCATACCAAGTAATAATAAGAAAAAAATGAGCAAAACAATTAATAATCAAACATGCCAGAAATAGTTCTCCACAGAGAGACTGTAAGTGCAACATTTTATTTAATAATGAGGCAAAAGGTATTAAGGAAATGATGCAAGACATGAAAGAATAACAAAAATCAGAATTTTTCTAAGTGTGTCTGTTTTTGTAAAGTCACCAGGGAAGTAGCTTTGTGCTCAATGTACATATGATAAACCACAAACAAATGATGCAGAGATTGGGGAATATATACACAAAATATTTTAATTTTTCTTAGGAATGTGATTGCTGGCAGTAATATTAGCATCATATTCTAAAATGGTTCTGTGTATAATATAGAAAAAAGAGCAAATGAGTCATTATGAAATATTCTACTTCTCCTATTCTCTGTGTCCATGTGTATCATTGTCCACATTTGTCAGTGTCAAAGAAAGGAGATACAATGTAAGATATAAACATAAAGTCCCATAGCCTTGTGTTTTAAGAAGAATTATATGAACTCAAGATATATTTTAACTTAAATAACATAAAATATATCTTCTATATTAACATAATATAGAAGATATAGTATATAAGATATAACTGAATGTGTATGTGTATGTATGTGTGTGTATATATATACATATATACATATATACATACACACACACACACACACACATATATATATATACAGATATATCTGTATATTTATATATAGTGTCGAACTCTGAAAAACAAAGGGGTTAAGGGCACTGACCCTGCACAATTGAAAATCTGTATAACTTTTGACTCTCCCAAAACTCAAGTATTAATAACCTGTTGACTAGAAGCCTTACTAGTAACATAGTTGATTAACGCATATTTTGTATGTTATATGTATTGTATACTGTATTCTTATAATTAAATAATCTGGAGAAAAGAAAATGTTAAGAAGGTCATAAGGAAGGGGCACCTGAGTGGCTCAGTCGGTAGAGTGTCCAACTTCAGCTCTGGTCATGATCTCGTGGTTCATGAGTTCGAGCCCCACATCGGGCTCTGTGCTGACAGCGCATCAAGGGTCAATATGAAGAGCATAAAGTCTGTCAAGCTCTGTCCCATGTCTCTGCACCTCTGCTCACTCTTTCGCTCAAAAATAAATAAAAACATTAAAAAGAGAAAATCATAAGGAAGAGAGAATATATTTACAGAACTGTACTGTATCAAAAAGATATGTGTATTAAGTAGACCTGTGAGGTTCAGGTCCATCTTGTTCAAGGGTCAACTGTAGTCATATATGTTACAATAGCACATACCTTTATTTTATATAAGTGTGTGTGTGTGTGTGTGTGTGTGTGTGTGTCCTTGTTTAGTGCTGAAAAAGATATCAACCAGTTACCTAACCCGTTATAGTAACCTAACTGTTACCTAACTAGTAACACTGAGCATATTAAAAAAATTTTTTTAATGTTTTTTTTTAATTTATTTTTGAGACAGAGAGAGACAGAGCATGAACGGGGGAGGGGCAGAGAGAGAGGGAGACACAGAATCGGAAGCAGGCTCCAGGCTCTGAGCCATCAGCCCAGAGCCCGACGCGGGGCTCGAACTCACGGACCGTGAGATCATGACCTGAGCTGAAGTCGGACGCCCAACCGACACACTGAGCGTATTGAGAGTCCAGACAATGGTTTTTAGAACAGCATTTCCCACTATAAGACACCAAGAATTCTTGGGGAAGTAACTGATTCCAGGTCTCAGGCAGAAAATGTAAAAGGTGAAAGTAAGAGGAAGCTATGGAAAACTGCTAGAGCCGTGTCAAATGGACTCAAGAGCCTGCATGTAGTGGCTCCCCAGGCCAAAGATGAGATCATTTGAACTTTAAAAAGGGTAATAATTCAGCTGATCAAAACCTATTAAATATATTTAAATTCATGGGTTGGTAATTTTGTGTGTGTTATACATACAGATGCAGGCATACTTCATTTTACTATACATGGCTTTATTTTACCTCACAGGGATTGTGGGTTATTGTTGTTGTTTTTACAAATTGAAGGTTTGTGGCAACCCTGCGTCAAACCATTTTTTCCAACAGTATTTGCTTACTTTGTGTCTCTGTCACATTTTGGTAATCCTCACAGTGTTTCCTATTATTATTATTATTATTATTATTATTATTATTATTATATGTGGTATGGTGATCTGGGATCAGTGTATTATATGTGGTATGGTGATCTGGGATCAGTGATCTTTATAGTTACTATTTTAGTTGTTTTGGGGCACCACAGATAAGGCCCATGTAAGATGATGTGCTTAATCATTAGATGGTGTGTGTGTTCTGACTGCTCCACCAGCCAGCCATTCCTCATCTCTCTCCCTCTCCTCAGGCCTTCCTATTCTCTGAGATACAGTATTGAAATTAAGCCAATTATTGACCCTATAATGGCCTCTAAATGGTCTAGTAAAAGGAAGAGTCATACATCTCTTACTTTAAATCAAAGGCTAGAGGCATTATTAACAATAGCCAAACTATGCAAAGAGCCAAAATGTCCATCATCTGATGAATGGATAAAGATGTGGTATATAGATATAGTGGGATATTACTCACCTATCAAAAAGAGTGAAATTTCACCATATGCAATGATGTGGATGGAGGTAGAGACATGCAATGATGTGGATGGAGGATAAGTCAGAGAAAGACAAATGCCATATGATTTCACTCATGTGGAATTTAAGAAACAAAACAGATGAACATATGGGAAGGGGGATAAATAAAGAGGGAAGCAAACCATAAGAGACTCTTAACTATAGAGAACAAACAGGGTTGATAGAGGGAGGTGTGTGTGGGGGATGGGCTAAATCTGGGTATTAACGATGGCACTTGTTATGATGGGCATGTAACTGATGAATCACTAAATTTTACTTCTGAAACCCATGTTACAGTATGTATTAAATAACTAGAATTTAAATAAAAATATGAAACAAATAAGTAAATCAAAAACTAGAAGTGACTCAGCTTAGTGAGGAAGGCTTGCCAAAAGCTAAGATAGGCTGCTGAAAGCTAGGCCAACTTATAAATGGAAAGGAAAAGTTCTTGAAGGAAATTAAAAGTGCTACTCCAGTGAACATACAAATGATAAGAAAGTGAAACAGCTTTATTGCTGATATGGAGAAAGTGTCAGTGGTCTGGATAGAAGATTAAACCAGCTACAACTTTCCCTTAACCCAAAGCCCAATCCTGAGCAGGACCCTGATTGTCTTCAATTCTGTGAAGGCTGAGAGAGGTAAGGAAGCTATAGAAGAAAAGTTT
This sequence comes from Neofelis nebulosa, assembly GCF_028018385.1. Classification (NCBI taxonomy): domain Eukaryota; kingdom Metazoa; phylum Chordata; class Mammalia; order Carnivora; family Felidae; genus Neofelis; species Neofelis nebulosa. The sequence goes on along the minus strand of NC_080785.1, from coordinate 121,923,138 downwards.
GAAGCCAGCAGAGGTTGGTTCATAAGGTTTAAGGAAAGAAGCCTTCTTTATAAGAAGAAAGTGCAAGGTGAAACAGCAAGTGCTTGTGTACAAGCTGCAGCAGGTTCTCTAGAAGATCCAGTTAAGATAATGAAGATGGCTACACTGAACAACAGATTTTCAATGTAGACAAAACATCCTCCTATTGTAAGAAGATGCCATCTAGGACTTTCAGAACTAGAGAAAAGTCAGTGCTTGGTTTCAGAGCTTCAAAGGACAGGCTGACTCTCTTTGGGGCTAATGCATCTGGTGACTTGAAGTTGAAACCAGTGCTCATTTACTATTCTGAAAATCCTAGGGCTCTTGAGAATTATGCTAAGTCTACTCTGCCTGTGCTTTATAAATGGGATAACAAAATTCGGATGATAGCACACCTGTTTATGACATGGTTTACTGAATATTTTAAGCCCACTGTTGAGACCTATTGCTCAGAAAAAAAGACTCCTTTGCAAATATTTCTGCTCATTGACAATGCACTTGGTCACCCAAGAGCTCTTTTGGAGATATACAACAAGATTACTATTTTTATGCCTGCTAACATAATACCCTTTCTACAATCAATGAATCAAAGAGTTATTTTGACTTTCAAGTCTTATTATTTAAGAAATACATTTTTGTTTGCTTTGTTTGGTTTAAAACAGCCTTTTTTTCCCTTAAATGTTAATTACTTAATGTATTTATTTAGAAAGGGGGTGGGAGGGGTAGAGAGAGAGAGAATCCTAAGAAGCCTCTGCACTGTCAGAACAGAGCCCAAAGTGAGGCTCAATCTCACAAATGGTGAGATCATGACCTGAGCCAAAATTAAGAGTTGGATGCTTAACTGACTGAGCCACCCAGGCGCCCCAAGAGATACATATTGTAAAGCTATCACTGCCATGGATAGAGATTTCTCTGACGGATCTGGGCAAAGTCGATTGAAAACTTTCCAGAAAGAATTTACCACTGTTGATGCCATTAAGAACACTCATGATTCATGGGAAGAAGTAAAAGTATCAACGTGAGCAGGAGTTTGGGAGAAGCTGATCCCAACCCTCATGGATGACTTTGAGGGGTTCAAGACCTCACTGGAGAGGTAACTGCAGATGTGGTGGAAACAGCAAGAGAACTAGAATCGGAAGTGAAGCCTGGGGATGGGACTGAATTGCTGCAATCTCATAATAAAACTTGAACAGATGAGGAGTTGCTTCTTGGGATGAGCAGAGAAAGTTGTTTCCTGAGATGGAATCTGGTCCATCTAAGTGATGATGCTGTGAAGATTGTTGAAATGACAACAAAGGATTTAAATATTACATAAACTTAGTTGATAAAGCAGAGGCAGGTTATGAGAGGATTGACTCCAATTTTGAAGAAAGTTCTACTGTGGGAAAAATGCTAACAGCATCATATGCTACAGAGAAATCACTTGTGAAAGGAAATCATGTGGCAGACCTCATTGTTGCCTTAAGAAATTGCCACCACCACCCCAGCCTCAGCAACCACCACCCTGGTCAGTCAGCAGCCATCAGCACTGAAGCAACACTCTCCACCAGAAAAAAAAAAAAAAAAAAAAAAAAAAAAAATTACAACTGATGAACACTCGCTCAGATGATGCTTTGCATTTTTTAGCAGTAAAGTATTTTTTAGTGAAGTATGTACATTTTTTTAGACATAATGCCACTTCACACTTAGTATAGTACAATATGATGTAAACATAACTTTTACATTCACTGGGAAGCCAAAAAATTCATTTGACTTGCTTTATTGCAATACTCACTTTATTGCAGTCGTTTAGAGCCAAACCTGCAATGTCTCTGAGGTATACTTTCCCTGACTGGCTTCTTTGGAGGATGATAGCTAATCAGTTATGTATGTTGAAAGCTGATAAATAGAAAAATTCAAGCATTTTTTCCACCTTTTGCACAGAAAAAAATGTATTGCTATTTAACCAAATAACAGATGAGGAGAAGCATCTCTTTATAAAATATCCCTATTAATTAAAAAGCACAATGGAATTAGAATATCACCACTTGGCAATCCCCAGTGAAATGTAGGATACAGGTTTTAAGCATCAAAGACACTGACATAACAAAAGAGACAACTGGGCGTTAGACATCTCCTGATCTACCATCATCTTTTAAAGTAGAGATAAAATCCACATATAAAAAATTTTACCCTTTTAAAGTCTAAAATTGAGTGGTGCCTAATATATTCATGAAGTTGTGGAACATTATCATTTTCTCATTCCATAACGTTTTCACCACTCTAAGAAGCGAGCTACTATCCAATAGCAGTCATCCCCTTCCAACCCCTAGCAACCACTAACCTATGTTCTGTCTCTAGAGATTTGCCTGTTTTGGACATTCCATGTAAATGGCGTCATACAAGATGTGGCTTTTAGTGAATGGCTTTTTTCACTTAGCATAAGTATTTTCAGTTTTTCCATGTTGTGGTATCTATCAGTACTTTATTCCTTTTTGTGGTTGAACACTATTCCATTATATAGATATACCACATTTGTTTATCCATTCATCAGCTGATGGATATTTTTTGGCTATTATAAATAAACTTTTATAAGTGTTAGAAACATTTTTGTACATCCATTTATGTAGACTTATGTTTTTAATTTTTTTGAATATATAAATAGGCGTGGAAATACTGGGCCATATAGAAACTCTGTGTTTAACTTTCCTGTAGAACTGCAAACTATTTCCCAACGTGACCATAGGAATTGAACTGGATTCTGATCAAATCCCTTCAGCCAGTTGCCCATTTGCAGGAAGTACAAAGGACAGAGAAACATGTTGATCTGAACCATGTTGGTACAATTGACAAAATCCAGACTGAGAAAGTACACTGGTTAAATTTTGATTTAGGCTTATCAACAGATAAATTATGGGGAAAGCAAAGGGATGGAGGAGGTAACAGAGTGCAGTGTAAACTGATGTGCCTAGTGAAAAAAATGAAAAGAACATGTCTAAGTGAATTGAGATATTCTGTGCAATTTAGTGATTCTTAGTCAAGAAAATCAGTCCAAGTCAATTTCTAAGAGACTGTGAGAAGTTGCAGGTTTCAGTTTTATTCAAGTTTTTCTCTACTTATATATCTTGGTCTTTGAGTTATTTACCTGAAAGTGTCTGATAGCTACTGTTATATTTTCTCTTGTTCATGTGTATTTATTTTTTTATGGTAACTTCACAGTAACCACAGTAACTTTATTGTAACCACAGTAACTTCCACAGTAACAGTAACTTCACAGTTTTAAACCCAATTCTATATGTCTATGCTCACTTTGTTCTCGTAAACAATAATATGAAATTATTTCTGGTATTATTAGGTGAGGAAAATGCCATATGTCAGAAACATTCTCTTTTTTTTTTTTTAATGTTTATTTATTTTGGAGACAGAGAGAGACAGAGCATGAACGGGGGAGGGTCAGAGAGAGAGGGAGACACAGAATCCGAAACAGGCTCCAGGCTCTGAGCCGCCAGCACAGAGCCCGACACGGGGCTCGAACCCACGGACCATGAGATCATGACTTGAGCTGAAGTCGGACGCTTAACCGACTGAGCCACCCAGGCGCCCCAACATTCTCTTCACCCCCAACCTACAACTAATGATATGTCACAGAACCAACCTGAGTGTAATAATCCCTGTGGAAAGAGCAGTAGGTGAGTATTACGATTTTTGAGAAGTAATTCTATTCAAATCTGAATATTTAAACATCATTAAGGGAAGTAAATTTAAAACTCAATCAATCAGTCAGTTAATTTTAACCATGTGTCCTGCTTGGAAAGACCCCTTTAGAAATTCAGGTTTAAAAGCCTGACTCTTAGTTAGCAAAAAATCTATTATCTGAGAAAATGACACTCAACTGGATTTTTCTTTCTCATTCTGAGTTTTGAACTGTTACTGTTCTCTGTAAACTGGTTTCCTCTGTGACAGCTGGAGAGAAAGCAAATTCTCACATTTTGGGTACAGCACCTCATAAGTGCTGTAACTGAGGTACAGGAGAGTATCTTCCCAAAACAAAGCCATTAAAAAGAATGGGTGTATTGCTATTTTCAAAGAGTGATGTGAGGTAAGGGGAGCCGGGTATGGAAGGAGTTTGACAGTTTCCGATTTAGGGGATTCTAGGTACGCCATTGGAATAGGTAATGCTGTTTTCTCTTCTCATCAATGTGGTACCCATGGAGAGTTACGAAAAATGGAGGACCAAGATGCTGATTAGCAGTACATAGTCAAGTGTGTTTGTGGTCGTGTTCACAGGGACACTGGTTCCTGGAGAACTTAGAAACAAGAAATTGCCCTTCAAAACAACACTAAAGGATGCTTTTTAGACCTTAAAGATCTCTGCTGACAGTTATTATGTGTCGTCTGCAGTTCATACCTGTGTGTGCTATATTTACATCAGTGATGACTCCAATTATTCACCCTTTTCTTTATCCACATCCTCTCACTATTGATTGAGTGTGACTCTCCAGCACTGAGTTTGATCTTCTGGCTACCTTTGGGCAACAGAATGAGCAGAGATGCCAGTGCACTACTTCTGTCTTCAGTTCTTAAGAGAACTTGCTTGCTTCAGTCTGCACTCTTACTCATCTGCCTTTGTCAAGAGAAGGACATGGGCTCAGATCCCAAAGCAGAGATCCCAGTAAGCCCACAGACACAGGAACCAATGTCAGCCAATGTCAGCACTGCATATTCTTAATGAAATGAGCTCTGTATATGCATGAGAAAGAAATGCCCTGAATATTAGAGTGGTTTGTTACATATTGATAACTAATGGATACATCATCCTTTTTCAAGCCTGCAGGTCTTAATTCAAAGTGTTTCTTTTTGCCTGGAATGTTACTGCCATGATCTCCTTCATTCCACTCATTTGTGAGTAAATACTGCTGTCCATCATTACTCACCTTAGATATCACTTCCTTTGGAAACTTCCTTTTATCTCCCAAGGATACATTAGATGCTCCTTCTCATTATTTTATAACCTTTTGAACTTGTTTATAACATCACTGTTAAAGATGGTTAAGAAAGCAGGCCATTGAGTTAGATGACTTGGGTTTAAGGATTTAATTCATAATTCAGGTACTTCATAGATATATTACACATTCTGTAAATGACAGTCGTCTTATTTTTATGATAAGAATAATGCCTATGGTGGTGATAAAATTTTATGAGATTGGAGTGAGATGATATATACAACATACTTAGTATAGTCACCAATTCTTGGGTGTAATTATTATAGCCACATATAGTCCCTGTAATGCCTAAAGCTCTGGGTGCCAAACCTCTTCCAGTCTATAAAGAGAAGCATCTCTTGATTAAGTATTTGGCTATCCTAGGATATAGTTCTTATAGGTATGATGGGTAAATGTTTGATTCAAGCCCCTACTTCCCGACTCACATTCATTTATTTATTAACAGTTTTTTTTAAATGTAATTTATTGTCAAATTGGTATTACCAGTTTTTTTTTAAATGAATTGGTTTACTAACATTCTTCTCTGAAGAGGAAAAACAAAAAAATGTTTTTCCTCTTTGCTTTATTCATTCGAACTCAAGGATTGTAAAATACCTGACATGTTTTAGTCATTGCTGTTATTTATGTTTCAATTTCCCATCTTTGGCCATAGCAAATCTCTTTGTTAAATCCTGAGTTCTTTGGCATGACCTCAGTAATTTTGATGGATTCCTTGGTTTCTGGTTTAATAGTATGCTCCAGGCCTATCTTGTACATTTTCTACCCCAACTATTTCTCTAAAGTTCCCCAGCATCTTATAGGAAAGGGCAGAGACCATACTCCAGTGTTTAGAGTTTTACTACGGATTTGGCCTTTGATTCTGGGCTTTTTCAGTGGACAGAGTTAGAAATTTTTCTTAAAAAAAAGATACACACTGTATAAACGAGATTAATCATAAATGTATTTATGATTAATAATTCATACCTTTGTATTGTAAGCTCATCAGAACTTTGTGTTGTAAGTTCATCAGGGTACCTACTTACTTTCCTTATCTAATCTAATTGTAATACTCCAAACTTTGCAAATGAAGCCTTTTCTTAACTTAAAATACCTTGATCAGTTATTTAGAATAGAGGGGATGCCTAAATACGAGTTGATGTAACTTCTGGAGTAAAATGAAGAGAGATTGTCAGAAGATAACAGATCAAGAGTAAATTCATCTTGTCTGAATGATACCATGCACTTGATTAAATGTCTAAATCTGTTTCCCATCTAAGAGCCTTTATTTATTTTTTTAAATAATTTTTCATGTTTATTTATTTTTGAGAGAGAGAGAGAGAGAGAGACAGAGCGTGAACGGGGGGAGGGGCAGAAAGAGAGGGAGACACAGAATCCGAAGCAGGCTCCAGGCTCGGAGCTGTCAGCACAGAGCCTGGTGCAGAGTTCGAACTCAAGAGCTGTGAGATCATGACCTGAGCCAAAGTCGGATGCTTAACCGATTGAACTACCCAGGCGCCCCAGCATCTAAGAGCCTTTAGATATGCAACTTTATTTTATTTATTTTTTTCTTTTACTTATTTTATTTTTTAATTAAGAATTTGTTAATTTTTAAATTTACATCCAAGTTAGCATATGGTGCGACAATGATTTCAGCAATAGATTCCTTAATGCCCCTTACCCATTTAGCCCATCCCCCCTCCCACAACCACTCCAGGAACCCTCTGTTTGTTCTCTGTGTTTGCGTCTCTTATGTTTTGTTCCCTTCCCTGTTTATTTTTTTAATTTTTTTTTTAATTTACATCCAAATTAACATACAGTGCAACAATTATTTCAGGAGTAGATTCCTTAATGCCCCTTACCCATTTAGCCCATCCCCCTTCCCACCCACCCCCAGTAACCCTTTGTTCTCCATATTTATGAGTCTCTTGTGTTTTGTCCCCCTCCCTGTTTTTATATTATTTTTGTTTCCCTTCCCTTATGTTCATCTGTTTTGTCTCTTAAAGTCCTCATATGAGTGAAGTCATATGACTTTTGTCTTTCTCTGACTACCCTATGACCCAGTAATTGCACTACTAGGTATTTATCTAAGGGATACAGGTATGCTGTTTCGAAGGGACACACACACCTCAATGTTTATAGCAGTGCTGTCAACAATAGCTAAACTATGGAAAGAGCCCAAATGTCCATCAATGGATGAATGGATAAAGATGTGGTATATATACAATGGAGTATTACTCGGCAATCAAAAAGAATGAAATCTTGCCATTTGCCCCTCCCTGTTTTGGAAAAAAAATTTTAACGTTTATTCATTTTTGAGAGACAGAGACAGAGTATGAGGGGGGAGGGGCAGAGAGAGAGAGAGAGGAGAGAGAGAGAGAGAGAGAGAGAGAGAGAGAGAGAGAGAGACAGAATCCAAAGCAAGCTCCAGGCTCTGAGCTGTCAGCACAGAGCCTGAGATGTGGGGCTCTAACCCACGAATTGTGAGACCATGACCTGATCCAAAGTCAGACCTTAACTCACTGAGCCACCCAGGTGCCCCCACTCCCTGTTTTTATATTATTTTTGCTTTCCTTCTCTTCTCTCCATCTGTTTTGTATCTTAAAGTCCTCATATGAGTGAAGTCATATGATATTTGTCTTTCTCTGACTAATTTTGCTTAGCATGATACCCTGTAGTTCCATGCATGTAGTTGATATGCAGTTTTATTTTAATAGATTACTTTTCATCCCAACTCTTAAGCTGGTATGACTGTTATTTTTTCAACTTAAATTTCACACTTTCTAAGTCTTATCATCCCCCTCCCCAATATAAATTTTATGAGGTTAGACTATCTTGTAATATCTTCAGCTTTTCTTTAACACCACTTCTTGCAATTGGTAATGATATGTTTGTGATATTGTTTGGGGATTGTCTCTTACATTAAATTCTAAGTTCACTTAATCAACTGTTTTTTTTGTCATTGTTGTTGCTGTTTGTTTATTATTACTTCCTCAGTACCTGACATAGTGCTTCAAACATGTGTTGAATAAAGGGAGGTGGAATTCATTATTCATCCTAATGACTAAGCCAAAGCTTCTTCCATAAAACCTAACAGAATTCAAAATAAATTGCATAATAAAGAAAATTAGTTTAAGATTCTTTGTAGCTCCCTGTAAATTCTAGTAAGCATGTTGCCTTACTTTATTTTGCCAACATTTGCTTTAAGATGCCCTATTTCCCACTTGTTACTTGATGGTCAGTGTTGATTTCATGGTCACTAGAAATGGTTATTATTTGGGTAGCTACTCCCACAGCTTAGTCAGGCTAAACAGTTCTGAAATGTTGCCCTTAGGCAATTGTTTCCATGGTTGGGTAAGATCTGGCTCCATCATAGCCTCCTTAAACTCTTAATTTCACCAATTTAACCATATGACAGCTTCACATAGGAACAATACTGAGAATCTGAGAAAATTTAAGAAGAAAGTAATCATCCTTAATCAGTTCTGAATTCCCATATCATAAATCGAAATATATAGAGAAAAGATAATCATTATTCAATCACACTGGTGTGTAATAATGATTCACTGAGGTGAATTATATGTGAAATCTTCCTTAAGCATCTCCAGTGGGCTACTTGGTAATACCAGGTTATAGTTGTAAATTGATTTTAACAGATACCTCTCTTTGATTCAAGTGATTATCCCCATAAATGTAGAATATCCCAGTCAGTTTATTTTGTTTGTGTTTTAAAGGTGAGGTCTTTCATTATTAAATTATAAAATCAACTGGTAGGCACTTGAAAACTTTACAAGACTATTTCTTAAGACATTTGATATATCTGCATGTATTTAAACCTATAATTCCATGTGTACATGTATAAATGAATGTATGAATATAACATTGTTTGAAGAAAAAAAATGTTCTAATTTATAGGTTACAGGGTGGAAACTATCATTTAAATGTTAATTATATCTGTATAGCTAGTGTTTCCCACCTCACCACTCCCTTCTTTATATTTTTATCAAATATATGTACCTGAGTCTTCGAGAATAAAAGAAGTGATATCTTTGACATTATAAAGTGTATTATCTGATATCAACATGGTTTTGATGAGGATGGACCCACTCCCTGTCACAGGGGTGAAACTTGATTGGTCAAAACTAATCAGAATAATAATACTCCCATGTTATAGTCATTGGATCAGATAGCTAAAGCCTGTGTTTTATTCAGAGCCTGGTATTCTTCTGGTCCCTAGGATGGGATCATAGCTGAGTCAGTCTGCAGGAGGTTCAGGGTTTTTGTTTAAAGTTATGGGAAGTAACCTGTTCCCTCCTACTGCAATAAGTAAATCAACCCAGTCGCTGCTGGAAATCATCTTACTCTCATGAATGGCCCCATGCTTAGGATGAAGCTGATATTGTGAACGGCACTGCACAGAGCCAGGCACTTGAGAACATTTTTTAACTGCCTGCATTGCCCACTGGCCCATTCTAGTTCTGGAATGCTGTTTGAACCAACCCCAAAATATTGGTTTGCTTTTGTGTGAGTGTCACATCTATCTAAACAAAGCTGTATCTGTATTGGCCCTTTTAAGTTGATGGGTTTCAGTGCCTCTAGCTGGCTGCATCTCCTTGGTTCCTTCATTCAGTTTATCTCTCAAATTCATATTGCATCTTTGAATTATTTATTCACTTTGGGCTACTTCTATCAGTATATGATTTCTGACTCCATAATTCTCTCAACAGCCATTCATAATTATAATTTTATAGTGTCAGGTATAGTAAATCAACACCAGTTCATTAATGTTATAGTCCAATTATTGAGCAAGTCTACTGACAGCTGTTAGCATAAATTATAACAAATACTAAAGGTAGAAATATTGAATCTCTCCCCTTAGGCACTATATAAATGATACCAGATTTATCTCTAATCATTAGGTGCATTTAGGCTGTAAATTCTTCTAGTCCATCCTGGACACACTTGGGATTTAGGTCCGTCTATTAATATTATTTGGAAATAAAAGGAATACAAACTCTTTTTTCATTTTCTTGCTATTTGTCTTAGCACAGCACTGAATTAACCTTAAAGGTGACTGATGTCAACTTCATTTCTCTAAGTCATGGTCTCTGATGGCAGAATCAACAGGTTCTTTTTCTCTACTCCTCAGCTATCCTTGGAACAGGATTCTTAAGTATTTAAGGATTTAAGTATTTCTTAAAATATTGGTAGTAAAGCAGAATTCCATATACATAATCCAGTTTTTCCATTAACTTATATAAATTTAAAAAATATTGAGCTCTAGTCACCTGCCTTGAGGAAGAAACTTTCCAAAAAGAATTGGGTTTGTTGGAGAACTAAAACCTTCTACAATTTAAGGTCTCAGGCCAGATCTCAGCTTCCAAACTCGGTTGCCCTTTTTCTTCTCTTTTTTTTTTTTTTTCTCTTTTGCCCCTATTACAGATTCCTAAGAAACTTAACCTTCTCTGTGTTAGATTAAAAAAAAAATTTTTTTAATGTTTATTTATTTTTGAGAGAAAGACAGAGCACGAGTGGGGGAGGGGCAGAGAGAGAGGGAGACACAGAATCTGAAACAGGCTCCAGGCTCTGAGCTGTCAGCACGGAGCCCGACGCAGAGCTCGAACTCACAAACCGTGAGATCATGACCTGAGCCGAAGCCAGAGGCTCAACTGACTGAGCCACCCAGGCACACCTGTGTTAGAGTTTTAAACCTGCCACATCAGTCTTATCTGGGTTTCTAACCATTGTCATGCAAGATTAGATTACAGAGAGGGCACTTGTTCATAGGGATTTGCTTTCTTAGGATCTTCTCCAAAAATCCTATAAAATTTCATTGCCTTAAGGGGCTTCTGATTCAATGTCATAGAAGAAAAGACAACAGTATAGATAAAAGATAATTTTTAAAATGTAGGGTTACGAAGGATCACCTTATGCCCATTGTATTCATGGCCAACATAATGTGGAAGAATGAATACCACCTTTGAAATCTCAGATCTGGTTCCAAACATAGGCTTAGTTATTCCTAGTTGTGTAACTCAGTTGCTTTTTTGGCTTTAGTTACTTTGTGTTTAATATAAAGATGATAATGCCCACTTGAAGATTTTATTAAGGATTAGAAATAATATGAGATTCCTGGAACTACTTAGTATTCCATTAGCGGTAGTTGTTATACTTGAGTTTGTTCCTAGACACCAGATGCCTGTCTTAAGTGATAACTGGAAGTCTTAGTTTTCCCAGGTTTTATTGCTGAAGGCAGGGTGGTCAACCTTTATCTTGTTGTTACATGTAGATAAGTAATTGATTACGGCTACAACAAAGCTATAAACTAATGGGTCGTTCAAGTGTTGAGTGACAAATAACCCCTGTATTGGGATATAATTGGCTTCTGAAGAGTGCTTTGAAATCCACCTTTTGGGTTTTTTCTGTCTCTGTTCATACAGCTTCCCCTTGAATCTGTGCATTTTGTCATACAGTTCTCTTCCAAAGTGAGCAAGCCATTACTTGCTTAAAGTGAGAATGGTTTTCTTTCTGAAAAGATTGTAGGTCCTGTCTTATGACTACTGATTATATCAATCTAGCACACATCAACTCAACTTGGTTTTAACATCAGTAAACATTGTCAAGACATTTTTCCCAGAATATTCTGTCAAAAATTAGTTCGATAAGTCATTAAGTGACTATTTAGGTTTGGGAAATACTGGGTTGAACAGATTTCTTTGAGTACTTTCTAGAGGCTTTGATATGCTCACATTCACTGTAATCTTCATAAGAGTTTGTATGCAGTGTTTCTCAAGTTTATTTTTATGGTTACATGTAGCTAACATTTACTATTTCATTCATGCCTACCACTATTCTACATTCTGTATATATGTTATCTAATTTAATCCTTGCAAAAATCCTAGGAAGTAAATTCTGTTGTTACCTACATTTCATAGCACAAAAATTTGGCACAAAACAATTAAGATACATGTCTGAACATATGTGTTTAAAAGCATGAGAGCTGGGTCTCAAACTCAGAGAATTTGGCTCCAGAAATAACACATTTGATTGCTATATTGCTTTATAATGGGTTTCTATTGATCACAGAACCATTTGGGAAAATCTTTCTTGCAAAGAATGCTCTGAGGTGAACATGTAGGGAAGCACTCTATCAGATGAAATTTGACAAGTTTTGGTCATTATTGTCAAGGGTTTTATTTCTAACAGGAAGATTGTGTCCGTGTAAGTTTACTGGGGAAATCACTCTAAGTTAGGTGTCTCCTGCCTCAAGAAGGTAGTTTCCAACTTTTGGGTACCCCAATCTAACTAAGTTCCATGTGACTTAGTCCTTGCTATGTATGGGAAAGGACAATGCCCCGCATTTATTAACAGAATCCCAGATGCCATGGCCATAGTTGACTTCTCAGGGACAAATATTGGCCACATTCTGATAAAGACAAAATGTGACCCCAGCATTTTTACCAGTGAGAATCAATCTACTTTTATTATCCTGGAGTGTTTCCTAAGTGAATTTTCCAAAGCTTAAGTTGTCCAAGAATAATTTAGTCTTAACCCTTTCTCTAAAAAATGTATTTTCTACTTTATCATTTCCAAAAATATGCTACCATATATAGAAGTCATAAGGCAGCTTCCAAATTTGGGACATAACGTGACATAAAGGTGCCATGAACTTCCATATTTCAGTGATTGGTAAAAAGAGAGATTGGTGATATTCTGATGTGAAGGAAAATCTTTGTATGTCTGAGGCTGTCATCCTTAATTGTTTGTAATCTATAATAATGTCACTTTTTGGATATATTTTAAACATATTTTTAATCCTGTTTTTATGTCCTATGGAGAAAAGTGTCAAATGGTGTATTTATTTACTTATATTAGAAGTGGAACCATTTTAAATTTTATTTGGAGACTTATGTAAGTGAGAAATGACTTGTGCTTGCCTTGAGTTAGCTTAAGCAGACATGGCCACTGATAAATTAAAGTTCTCGGCCCCCTAAAATATTTTTTTACAAAAATATTTTTAGAGTTAGTTCTCTGAGCATAAAGTGTCACAAGAATTTTTTTTCTTTTGTGTCTCTAATGACTAATTAAGAATGCACTTAGAAATAAGTAATATATGGTAGTCTATATTTGCAGTATTAAGTGAGTGTAAGTAGGGGCACCTGGGTGGCTCAGTCAGTCAAGCATCTGACCTGGGCTCAGGTCATGATCTCACAGCTTGTGATTTCGAGCTCTGCATCCAACTCTGTGCTGACAGAGCCACTTGCACTCTGTCTCTCTCCCTCTCTCTCTCAAAAATAAATAAACATTAAAAAAATTTTTTTTAAAGAAATTTGATTTTATAACATTAAAAAAATAAGCGGACTAAAGATCTGTCATTAGCTTTCTTCCGCAGTATACTTTCAGCATACCTTTCCAACTTCCTTCTTTCCTTCCTTCCTTCCTTCCTTCCTTCCTTCCTGCCTGCCTGCCTTCCTTCGATTGAGTTGACATATAACATTTTGTAAATTGGAGGTGTACAACATGTTGATATGATACATTCATTTTGCAAAATGATTATGACCATAGCTTTAGCTAACACCTCCATCATGTCCATTATTATCACTTCTTTTTTGTTGTGAGGACATTTAATATCTGATCTCTTAGCAATTTTGAAGTATATAATACATTGTTGACTATAATCACTGTGCTGTGTATTTGGTCTTCAGGATTTATTTATCTTTTAGTTACTAGTTTGTCTTCTTTAACAAGTTCTCATCAATTCTGCCAACCCAAGATTTGGGTAACTACCATTCCACTCTCTGTTTCTATGAGTGTGACTTTTTTAGATTCTACATTTAAGTGATATAACACAATATTTGTCTTTCTCTGTCTACTTTTTCTCACTAAGCATAATGCCCTCAAGATCCATCCATGTTATCACAAATGGCAGGATATACTTTTTTGTTGTGGTTAAATAATATTCCATTGTGTATATGTGTGAGTGTGTCTGTGTATACGTGTATACACACATATGTATACATATATATGTATAATCTCACACATTCTTTATCCATTCATCTGTTGGTGGGCACTTAGGTTGTTTCCATATCTTGGCTATTGTGAATAATGCTGCAATAAATGTGAAAGTACATATATCTCTTTAATATCCTGCTCTCATTTCCTTTGGATATATACCCAAAAGTGTGATTGCTGGATCATATGGTAGTTTTATTTTTAATTTTTTGAGGAACCTCCATACAGTTTTCCACAGTGACTTACACCAATTTACATTCCCACCGACAGTGCACAAAAGTTCCCTTTTCTCCATGTCCTCACCAACACTTGTCTTCTTGATGATAGCCATTGTAACAGGCGTGAGGTGATATCTCATTGTGCTTTTGATTTGCACTTCCCTGATGATTCATGATGTTGAGCATCTTTTCGTGCACATGTTGGCCATTTGGATGTTTTCTCTGGAAAAGTATCTATTCAGTTTCTCTGTCCACTTTTAATTGGATTTTATTGTTGTTATTGATTTGTATGAGTTCTTTATATATCACATTTTTTATTGTTGTTATTTTTCATTAGCTGGAGAATTTTGTTCATTGTTAGGTGAAAAACTTACCTGGAATCTTGTGATCATTATTTATTTGGTGAATTATAATTACAGCACAGTTAGGGCAAAAAAAAAAAAAAAACAAAACAAAACTTTGTGCAATCTCTGTTGACCACCTGACTATTTTTAATAGACTTTGGCTCTTGGGGTGCCTGGGTGGGTCAGTCAGTTAAGCGTCCGGCTTTGGCTCAGGTCATGATCTCGCAGTTTCTGAGTTCGAACCCCACGTCAGGCTCTGTGCTGACAGCTTGGAGCCTAGAGCCTGCTTCAGATTCTGTGTCTCCCTCTCTCTCTGCCCCTCCCCCACTCATGCTCTGTCTTTCCCTCACTCAAAAATAAATAAACATTAAAAAAAAATTTAATAAAAAAATAGACTTTGGCTCTAAGAGGGATATAAATCCATCTATTAAAAACATTAAGGAAGACAAAATCCACAGAGAGATAAATATCTAAGCATTAATCATTATAATTCAATGTATAAATAATATAAATGTTACCAGAAGGACAGAGATAGAATGTTACCAGAATTTAGAAAAGGGAACAATAATTTCAAGCTAGGAGGAGATAAGAGGTATTGGTGCTTCTTATATTCATAGTAAAATGAATATTCCTCAGCTGTTGATTGGTAAAACATATTATTATAGCCAAGGTTGGTGACTTCAGAATTTCAACATTACATAGAAGTGTCCCTGTTTTGAAATAACAATAGTTTATTGGACATACAGTAAAATCTTCAGTGCTCATTACTTATCAGGGCTAAGAGGAAAGTAAATTGGCTTATGTAAAGTAGTATCATGTATAGGTTATGAGTACAATCATTAAAGTGGGATAAAACTGGAAAATTTAATCCTAATGTGAAGTCATTTGACTATTATTGCCAAGAATAAAATCAAGGATTTGTTGTTGTACCACTGATTTCAGTGACACTTGAGAGTCCACTCCCTGTCCCTTTGTGTGCCATTTCCCAATCAAGTATCTCTTGAAAGCATTAAAGAATTAGTCTGTCATCATATAATACATATATAAGATATTTCTCCCCCCAAACTGTATTATGTATATCTAAGCTTGCTAGGATAATACAGAGGAGCCAATCAACACCGTAAATTTCTAGAGGGACATCACAGAATTTTCATTCATCACTAAGTAATCTTCATATCTTATTCATTACATGATTGGCATAGTTCACGCCAATTTCTATTTCCCAGAGTTTGAAATATTAGTTACATTCTTTTTTCATTCCCTTTCTATAGAAGCATCAATTACTCAAAAGTTTTCCAAGGATTCCTTCAGTTCCGTCATTTCTGTGATCAGTCAACAGCTCTGGAACATTACGGATGTCCATGTCATGGGCATGATTTAATGTCAAAAATATTAGAAAAGGTTGAATTATGGTGTGAGGAGTTTCTAATATGTCAAAATGCTCTAACAAAGTGAGTGTGGATAAAAAGCATCAGATGTTAGGAGGCAGTGAGGAACAAAGTGAGAAGAATCACTTCAAAAATCACAGAAACTGTCATAAGTAACAATTGCTACTTGTCCAGTGCTTACTACATTCAAGGTAGCCTGTTAAATTCTTTATGAAGCTTTGCTCACTTAGGTATGTTTATTGATACTGATGGGAAGACCACCCAGAATTACTCTCCTATTCCTCCAAGCCAAGCAGACTTTGTTCACATGTTCATGCCCTCCAATTCAGCAAACATCTAACGTGTGTGAGATGTTAAGTGAGCATATGACATGTGTAGAAGTGATTGCATTTTCTCTACTCCAGATTAGAAGAGATGAGGTACTTAATAATTAAAATCAGGTGTGTTAGGATAATATTGGTATATATTCAGAGTGTACATGCTACATACATCATCCTCACTCCCATATCTGAAGTGCTTGTATAGAGATCTATGATATATTACACTTATTAAAAATTCACCACTACTTTGGAGTGATCAGGGATTTTTATTCCTGTATTTCAATAAAGAAATTGAGGCTACTAGAGAAGAGAGGCTACTAGAGAAGACACGTTGTGATAGACCTTCTTTGGGTATTAAATGATAGTGCCAGAACAGAGAGATAGGTCCCAAATTCTGATTTGTCACTTCTGTAAATGTAGCCCTCCACAAAAAGAATGTTTTCAGAAAAAAAAAAAATCATAAATGATGACTATTTTTCCCTTTGTTACCTCTCAGCTTTCACTTAAACATTCGGACTATGTAAGCTATATTCTCTGCCAAATTTTCTCCTGTTAATCTCCTTTGCCTTCCAGGCAGACTGTGTTCTTACCAAGAAGTGAGAAGAAAATAGTGAACAGTAAGACACCTAGTAAGCTTGTGGGAAGGATGATCCAACCCTCAGGCTGTCTAAATCAGGCCCCCTTGGCTTTGCTATGTGGCTTGTCTCTACTACTGTCTTTTGAGGCCCAGAATTTTAAGGCATGACTGGTTAAGGTTGAGTTTTAGGAGGTTAGGCCTGACTGCAGGTTTCTGATAAGGCCTGTAATTGCCCCCAGAAAGGAATTACGGCTGCAGCAGAGGCAGAGTCCCTTGCTTCAGGGCACCAAGATTGCAGACCAGCTCCCCGGTGATTCCCATGGGCCACAAGTGGTGTCACAGGGGAATTAAGCCTAGGTAGAGTATGAAGGCAGTTTCCACAGGAGAATAGAACAGAGATTGCAGAATGAGAAGAGAGTCCAGTAGGGGGCCAGGAGAGGGTTTCAAGTTGGGTATTCACTTTTGGTTTTCAAGCATTCATTATTTTCTACATGGCTTGTCTGAAGGCTCCAGGCATCTGTCCTTTATTGGGGTATTCTTCTGTGGAGGCAGGTTTGGTGGTTTCATAAGAAGAAGGACATAGGCAGTCCTTACTTTGAACAGTGCATCCATTAAAGATCCATCTGGGTTGTTTCCATTTGGGGCTATTATGAATGAATCTGCTCTATCCGTTTTATGTGAACATGAGTCTTCATTTCTCTGGAGAAATGCCCAGGGGTTCAAGTGCCATGTCTTGTCATAGTTGTATTTTTAATTTATTAAAAAACAAAATGCAAACACAAACAAGAAACTTCCAAACTTTTGGAAACTTTCCAAACTGTCTATACATTTCACACTCCTGCTAGTAATATACAATGATTCATATATTTCTTCACATCCTTTTGTCTATGTTTCCTCTGAACACAGTAACTCTGTTTATTTAGGTCTTACATGATTTCTGTCATCAGCATTTTGTAGTTTCAGCAAACAAACTTGTATGTGGTTTATTAGATTTACCCCTTAGTATTTTATTTTTTTGAGTGATTGGAAATAGCATTGCATTTTTAATTAGGGGACCCACATGTTCAATCTAGTATATGAAAATATAATTAATTTTATATGCTTATCTTGTATACTGCCATCATGCTGAACTAATTTCTTAGTTTTAAGTGTTTGGGGTTTTTTTTGGTAGATTATTTGAGATTTTCTATGTAAACCATCATGTTACGTGCCTATAGGGACTGTTTTCCTTCCCTTCTGTGTGCCTTTTATTTCTGTTTCTGTTCTGCCTAGAACTTCCAGCACTATGTTGCATAAAAAAATATGAGAGCAAACATTCATGACTTGCTCCCCATCATAGGGGGAAAACATTCAGTCTTTCACCATTAAGTAAAGTTAGCTATAGGTTTGTATATGTTCTTCATCCAGTTGAACATGATTTCCTTTGTTACTGTTTTCCTGAGAGGTCAATCATGAATAGGTATTGAGTTTTGTCAAATGCTTTTTGCTAATTTTTATGATCATGTCGTCCTTCTATTAAGATGATGGATTTGAAGTGATCATTTTTTTAAAATTATTGAAACTACCTTACATCCCCGAAATAATATCCACTTAGTCGTAAGCATATAATTATTTTTACATATTGCTAAATTGCATTTACTAACATTTTCTTAGTGACTTTTGTGTCTATATTCATGAGGGGATCTATTGTTTTATTTTATTTTGTACTATCCTTGCCTAGTTTTGACATTAGGGTAATGCTAGCTAACTAAAACAAATTGAAGTGTATTTTTTCTCTCTTGTCTTCTCAAATTAGTGTTAATTCTTCTTTATATACGTGGTAGAATTTTCCAGTGAAATCATCTTAGTCTGGAAGTTTCTTTTGGGGAGAATTTTAAAGTAAAATTCAGTTTTATTAATAATTATAAGGGCCATTAAAATGATTTCATATTAGGTGAGTAATGGTATTCTGTATTTCAAGGAATTGGTCAGCTTGATCTAAGTTGCTAAATTTATGTATGGACTTGATACAGAATAATAAGAATATTGTTATATTTTGTTATCCTTAATGTGTTAAGACTTGAGTCTGCCTTTTTATTTTGTTTTCTGTTTGTTCTTTCTGTTTTTTGTATACCTGATTTCCTTATTCTGTCTTCCTATGGATTACTTGAACTTTTTTTTTTATGATTCCATTTTGACATATCCCTAATGTTTTCTGGTGTCCCTCTGTCTGTAGCTTTTTTTAGTGCTTGTTCTAGGTACCTTATATATACATAACTTATTGAGTATACTGGTTTAGTCTTTTAACTAGTTTGAGTGAAATGTGGAAAAATCATACCCCCACTCCATCCCTTTATCCTCCCTCCTAAAATAATTTTATGTTAAATATTTCTACACATATACTTAGAACCACGTTAAACAGTGTGATAATATTTGCTTTCACTGCCAGCTATTATTTAGAAGATTCAAGGGGACAAGAAGTGTTTATTTACCCACATATTTTCTTACAGTGTTCTTTTTCCTTCTCATGTTCCAAGGTCTCTCTTTTTACCATGTTCTTCCTGTTTGGGACATTTTCCTTAGCCAGTATTTCACAGTAGTCTCTAATGACAAAGTGTCTTGGTTTTCCTACATCTGAGAATGTCTCGATTTTCTCTTCACTGGTGAAGGATATTTTCTGTGAGTATAGGATCCCTTCTTTCTTTTCAGTGTTTGGACACTGTTGTGCCATTTTCCTCTGACCTCAGTTGCTCCTGATGCAGTCCACTCATTCCGCTTATTTCCCCCTAGAAGTTATGTGTCATTTTCTCTTAGAGCTTTTGAGATTTTTTTTTCTTCAGTTTTTAGAACTGTGACTATGGTATGTCTCCGAGTGTATTTCTTTGGGTTAATTATTGTGGTTTCACACTCATATTCTTGAATTTGGTTTATATGTTTTGCCAAATTTTGAAAGTTTGAGTACTTTTTAGCCGTGTACTCTTTCTTTTTTTCATTTGGGATCCCATGACCTGGATGTCAGATCTTTTGTTATATTTCCAGAGATCACTGAAACTCTGTTCATTTTTTTTAACATTTATTTATTTTTTGAGAGACAGAGATAGACCGTGAGTGGGGGGAGGGGCAGAGAGAGAGGGAGTCACAGTTTCCGAAGCAGGCTCCAGGCTTCAAGCTGTCAGCACAGAGCCCAACACAGGGCTCAAACCCACGATGATCATGACCTGAGCCAAAGTCGGAGGCTTAACTGACTGAGCCACCCAAGCGCCCCTATTCATTTTTTTTTTTTTTTTTTTTTTTTTAGTTCTAGTTTACTTTTTCTCTCTTTGTCAGATTGGGTAACTTACTGTTCTGTCTTGAAGTTCACTGATTCTTTGCTTTGTCCTTTTCATTCTCCTATTGTCCATTATCTGCTACTTTTTAATTTTAGTTTTTGTGTTTGTCAGTTCTAAAATTTCCATTTGGTTCTCCTTTTATATGTTGTATTGCTTTACTGTAACTTATTTCTTTGGCGAGACTCTATTTTTCTTTCAGAAAAGAGAACATTTTTTATCATGGATACTTTAAAACTCTCCTCAATAATTCTAACATCATGTTGGTGTTAGCATCTGTAGATTGCCCTTCATGCAGTTTGAGACCTTCATGAGTTTTGGTGTGATGTATAGTTTTGATTGAAACTTGGACATTTGGGATATTTTGGTTATGAGACTCTGTTCTTACTTAAACCTTTTGGTTTAGCTGGTTTCACTTGTCACTGCTCCAGCCGGCCAGGAAGGATGCTATCTTGTTATTGCCAAGTGGCAAGTGACTTGTGAAGTCCACAAGTGGGCTTGTGAAGTCCAGCCTCACACAGCTGAGTGGAGACACAGTCACCTTGAAACCTGAATAGGCTGGGACTTCTTTTGTTGCCAGGAAGTGATAGAAGTTCTGACTCTGCATCAGTCCTCTGATGTAAGTCCAGCAGCGAAGAGAAAGAGCACCTTGTTACCACCTGGTGGGAATGAAAGTCCCCATTTCCTTTTTGAGTGTTACTGACTCAACTCTAGTGGGAGGGTGGGCTGCCTTGGTCTAGGCCTGTAAGCGTAGAAGTTGAAGATGCCCACCAGTCCTTTGATGGTGTAGGTGGGGAGTGGTCAGTTTTCTGTAGTGTGTGGCTGGAGATGAATGTTTATCTAAAAGTTGTCTAGCTAGGTAGCCCTTTCCTGGTCCTTTGGCTAAGGAGAGGAGGCTTTTGTGACAGATTTTTCTGTCTGTGTTCCTTGGTGTCTTCTCCATCTCATAGTCTGGGGTATCTGAGGCGAAATGAAAACCTGGGGAGCTTGCCACTCTGTTGTTATTTGAGTCTCAAGGAACGTAACTGCCCTGCCTTCTTCTCTCCACCTTTGACAGGCTCTTTAAGTTTGTTTTATATGTAGGTTTTCAGTTGTACTTAGTGGGAAGATAGAGAAATTTACATCTATCCCATCTTTCCAGAAGAGGAAGTCCTATCTTATTAAAGTTTTGATTTGTTTTGTTTTTACAAAGAAATAGAACTTCTTGCTTCTCATTTTTTCTAATTTTTTAAATTACAATATACTAAATAAAATTTATTTTTACTCTTTTTTCACTTCCTTATATATTTATAGATGTTCATAGGAGAGTTTTTATTGTTTTGACAAAAATGTTTACAGTTTACAGAAGGATTATAATCTCCCCCTTTATTGATCCAAGTTGCTTTGCACTGATTCAGTTTTAGTCATTTTTTAATACTTTGAAATGTTCTTTGAATTTCATTCTTCCTTACCATCTTCCCTCTTTCTGCAAACATGTATTATGTACCGGGAACTCTGCACTGCACTAGGTTTACAGAAAGGATTAAAAGGCATCATTACCTTCCTAGAGCTTATGGTAAAGTGGTAGGCACTGACCCTATTGAAGATTCTGGGTTAATTGATTGTTCCTCCACTCTTTGTTAAATATGTACAAACATAAACCTTGAAACTGCAAATGTTACAGAGCTTATGTAGCAGTAAAGCAAAAGCATGATACAGATTAATTCAGTGCAGCTTCAGAAACACATAACAGTACAACAGAAGCTTAAGAAAACAGATAACATGATGTTGAGCGAGCAGTAGCACACCACCTACACACATTATCTTCTTCGGTTCTCCTAACAGCCTCTGAGCAGGTGTCATTATTAACCCTTTAGGGGCTGAGGACATTTTTACATCTGAAAGATAAATCGGACTTCAGAAAATGTGGGACATTTTGTACCATAAAAGTGTTCCCTGGGGGTCTGGAATAAAGTCGGCAGTTTTGTTATTTTGGGGTGTGTGTGTGTGTGTGTGTGTGTGTGTGTTGATATGTATTCAGGAGTTTATTTGCTAAATACTTAATGCTTATATGTATAACTTTGTGATATAACTGTGGCTGGCCCAGTTTGCGTCTGTCTCTCTTAAGTCCCATCCTACACCCCCATCACCATCCCCTAATGGCCTCAAGACCTTCAAATTCTCTTCCACTTCTAAACCTCTCAATGAATAAGAATGCTTTTTAGCTGTATCGAGTATGTTGTCTCTCTAAAATGGATACCGTTAGTAAGCCTTGCTTTTGCTTATGGGATAAATGGTTTTATTCTCTTTGTAAAACAATTTGAAATATTCTGAAAGAACTGCATACATCCTGAGTGTAATATTTAAGGTCCCATGCAATTTAGCCCCAGCCTGCATACCCAGTCTGTTCCCCTTCTGCTGTCTCAGTCTCCATCTTCTGCCATTCCAAACGTATCATACCATAGACTGCTCTGTAAAACCACCATGCATTCTCCTGTGGTTAAACCTTTGTTTCCTTTATTTACTGTGTCTAAAATGTCATTTCTCATTTTGTCTTCCACATCCTAGTTAAAGTGTCACCTCTTTATCACGTCTCAAACAAGTCAAATTGTATCTCTTCTGGGTAATAATGGATTGTGCCATTATCATGACAGGATGCGTTTTATGTCCTTGGGAAACAATTTGAGGCCAGGGACCTTGTACTTGCAACTTCAAGCACAGTGCTTGGCTCGTAGTAGCTGCTCAACAAATGTTTATGGGGTTGAATGGAAGACGTTTTTCAGTGGCAGCTGGGATGCCTCTGCCAGATGTATTCTTACCACTCCATAGGAGAGTTGTCCTCTTTATTTCTATACACAATTTCAATCTCTGAATAGAATCTAGAGGTGACTTAACTTGAAGTAACATGTTCAGTTTGTTTGTTTGTTTGTTTGTTTGTTTGTTTGTTTTAGCGAGGAGATACTATTTTCCTCTAAGAAACAAAAACTTTATTTATTGATGTTGACTTATAATATTTCTCATGGTAGACACATCATTTATTCTCGAAGAAGGGGAAAATGCTACCATTAAAGTGTAGATTCAGCATGTAAGTATTAAATGCTTTTTGTAATATTTAAGTTGTACTTAAGCCCTCTAAATTAAAAAAGAACAAATATTTAATAGCTGACTAACTGCAGATTTGGGGATTTTTCAGCACTTGTTGAGCTGTCAATGTCAGAAGATGATGAATGGTTTTGTGGAATTAAGCCCAAGGAAGATGTGCTTTTAGGCATCTCATATTTATTTGCATTATTTTGATTTTCTGTGAAAACCCCCTGGAATTTGAGACTTATAATTGCACAAGATAAGTGTCATTAAAAAAAGCACCAGTGTCCCTCTAGGAAGACTGAAGTTGAAGACACCTGAGATAACATGACACCATCCTAGTGCTGTATCCCAATTATTATTGGACATGCCCAACTGCAGGGACACACTTGTTCACTAAACTCTCCATTCATAATACTGTGTGGGTGCCCTGCATTGTTGTCTTCATGAGCCAGAACATACTTTTTCAAAGGAGAATTCCTATGAAAATATAAACAGTACTTCACAAAGTGTGTGTGTGTGTGTGTGTGTTTATATATATATATATATATATATATATATATATATATATATGTGTGTGTGTGTATATGAATATATAAATATATATGTGTGTGTGTGTACACACACACACACATATATATATACACATACATATATATGTATGTGTATATATATATATATGTATGTGTATATATATATATATATATATATATATATATATATATATTCATCCTTCAGTGGAGTGGCTTATTAGTAGTAAATTGGTCAAGACCCAGGATCCTGAGACAGGAGAGAGCCTCATCTGATTTAAATGTATGCTCACAGATAATTTTTAAAACCCCACGAAACCATGAGTGAAAAGCCTGTCTTGGTTCCCGGGCTCACCTCTTACTGAGTCGGGACAATGTTACTTAATTTCTTTGAGATTCTGTGTCTCTCATCTGTAGAATGGTGCTAATGATACTCTCACTTGCTACATCACACAGTTGTTATAAGAATCTAATGAGATAATGGTTTTAATAACTTATTTAATGATATATGTACAAATACTTCCTGCTCATCAAGTAATGTTTATGTATTATTGTATGGAGATTTTTTTTTTTTTTTTTTTTTTTTTTTTTGCAAACTCTAAAGTTGTGTTTCAGAGTGAAGTTGCATTACCTTCTTAGTCTTTTCAGGGAATGCGTCCAATACCCTGGTCTATTACACAGTATTCCCCGACGAGGCATTCTGCATACAACAGATACTCAATAAATGCTATCGACTAAGTTGCATAATAGGCTGTCCTATCTACACAGAAGATCTTCTGTTCTTCGCTCAGCTTGCATTTAAGATCCTTCCCCTTCTTGCTCCTTTTGTCCTGTAACAATGATGAGCTTTTCCTTTTCTATTATTCTCTAATCAGTTGATCATTTTGTATAAAAATGTAACTTCTACTAGGAGGGACCTCTTCTGTCATGGTTGCTAGTGAATCCTTAGTGCCTTCTCAGTTCTGGTCATAATAGTTGGCACTCAATATTGAAAGAAGTAATGGATGAACAGAGAGAAAACTTTCCCATGAGGGCTATGAACTCATCTAGGGAAGATCTGGCCTTCATCAAAGTCTATATCCATATTTGTCAGAATGAGTAATGTTTGCTGATATAAACAAATCTTAGAATAGTAATCTCTCGTGATATAAGTTCATGTCTAATTAGGCAAATTAACATCTTAACCCAAAAGTGAGATTTAAGAGGGAGAAAATTTCAAACGGATCTGTGGCACCTGGTAGATTTTGTCATGTACACATTTTCATTTTCTATATAGGATCAGGGACCACTCGGAATTTTTAGCCTGGAGAACAGAATACTCACAGCAATCACAGTAGCTGTCTTTATAAATGCAATTAGATGTCACAAGGAAAAGGTCAGATTTCTTCTGTATAGACTTTCTGCAGAAAATATAAGGTAAAAAAATTGCTTAATGTGAACATAAACCTTGCAATGATTCTAACTCAAACAGCCTAAAAGTAGTGAGTTAACCATTATTCAAGGTACTCACATAGAAACTGCATGACCATCTGGTGGTCTTCCGTGATATCTTGTAAGGGGATTGGCAGAGAGGATGAGACCAGTTGGTCTCCAAATGTATTCCTAGTTAGAAATAACACCATAGTTAAAACATCAGAAGAAAAAAATTATAAACTGAAAAACACCATTTTGTCTATATATAGGTTCAGGCAAATCTAACAGTATGACTTTGTTTTCATGATTTCAACTTCATTGAAACTTTCTTTGGGATTCCCCAAATCCTAGCCTTAGCATTATATGCCATTAGGTTGATCTTCAAATCTGGCAATTCATGAGACACAGCCACTGGTAATTATGCATTATATATGAACAGCTGAAGAGCTGAGCACTTCTGAAGAGCCATCTTCCAAATATCATTTCTTGATTAAATTTGGATGAAAATACTTTCCGTCCTTAGTCTTCTCTCAGAATGTGGAAACACTGTATGTCTGCAATATAAACTCTCAATTAAGAAAAATAATACTCTTAAGTATTTTTCAGCAGGTTCTGACTATGTCATATAATATAAATCTCTTTAGGTCCACTTCAAAGAGAGCTCCATAAAGGAAAGATCTTTTTCCCTTGTTCTTTCAATATTTTCTATGGCAGCTAAAGCAGAATCTGGAACTTAGTAGATGCCCAATAAAAGTTAGTTGTTTGAGGCTATGAATGCTGATGTATTAAATAGGCCACAGATTTAAAAAGTTACCAGGAGATTCTAAAGGCTTTTGCTTTAGGCACTTTCTCCCCCAACAAATGATGCCCTTTAAAATAGTGTTGATTTCAGGTGTCACCTGGCTGACTCAGCCAGTAGAGCATGTGACTCTTGATCTCGGGGTCATGATTTCAAGCCCCATTTTGGGTGTAGAGATTATTTTAACAAATGTTTGTTAGTGCCCGTTGGTGATGGTTAAAAAATTGAATAAAGATTTAAATATAGGGGCACCTGGCTCGTTCAGCTGGTAAAGTGTCCAACTCTTGATTGCCACTCAGGTCATGATCTCACAGTTTGTGAGTTCAAGCTCCACATTTGGCTCTGCACTGTGTGCTTGGGATTCTCTCTCTTTCTCTCTGTCTCTCTCTCTGCTCCTCCCTGCTCTCTCACTCTCTCTCAAAGTAAATAAATAAACATTAAAAAAGAGGATTTAAAAACAAATAAATAAAACAGCATTGATTGCAGCAAACATATGCATGGGGGCCATGCACCATCCTGAATACACAAACTAGCTCCAGGGAAGTGGGAAGACAGACCAGGAAACTGGGGTAATATGACTGCTTCTCAGATAGCATGGTCCTTGAGCAAAGAATATAGGTACCTGTTGGCTTCCAGAGGACACTGTGTTGGCTACCAAATAGCTTAGGAGGAACTAGAGGAAGGGGTTTTTCATCAAATAAAGTCACACTCAAACTGGGCTTAGAAATTTGGTCAAGACAGCTGTCATACTTTAATTGGTATTCCCTTTTTTTTGGATAATTCTAGGTGCCAGATAAGCTAGATGGGCAGATGGTCTTGCCTTTAATTTCAGTCTCCCCCTCCCATATTAGCCCAGTGAATTCATGCACATAGTATACACTCACCACCAGTACAATTCAAATATTTAGTCATGTAAATCATTGTCCAAAAGGTCATCTTGTAGAGAAAACTCAACTTCTTTTAGGATTTAATAATTCAAAGAACTCTTGAATTCTTGAATGTATTACACAGTTCAGTTCTCCTGATCAAAACAATGTCTTCACAACCTCAAAGCTTACAGATGATCCTTAGAAAATATCTCTGGAGATGTATTACAAATTTTTCTTCTTGGGAGTAAAATATTCACCTACGGATTGTCTGGAATTGCCCCATTGTGAACAAAATCCTAGCGTCTCCAAGCTTTGCCTCTCACTGTGTGACCTTACATAAACCATTTAACCTCACAGGGATTTTTTTCTTCATCTTTAAAAGGAAGAGATTGGAGTATATAGACCCCTAGATCCCTTTAGCTCTAAGGCTATGATTCTGACGTATATCACTCAAATGACGCTCTGTCAGAGTTCAGGATGGAATGGGCAATGTGTGTATTCACTGGAAGAACTGCCCAGGAGAATATTGATAACCTGATGGTAATATTCCCTTTGGCAGTGGAGATGCAAATGGCACTTGAAGCCACCCTCCAGTCTAATACAGTCTCAATCTATTATTATTATTATTATTTTTTTTTTTTTAATTTATTTTTGGGACAGAGACAGACAGAGCATGAACGGGGGAGGGGCAGAGAGAGAGGGAGACATAGAATCGGAAACAGGCTCCAGGCTCCGAGCCATCAGCCCAGAGCCTGACGCGGGGCTCGAACTCACGGACCGCGAGATCGTGACCTGGCTGAAGTCGGACGCTTAACCGACTGCGCCACCCAGGCGCCCCTCAATCTATTATTATTTTTAACAGTGACATAAGTGGAGGACATTAGCATAGGTTTTTCAGTGCTGACAGGGTTGCTGAGGGATTTGTTGAGCTGAGCAAAGGAGAAATGACTGACTGGTACATTTAATTTATTACTTTTATTGACTTCTGCAGCTCCAGTGCTGTTGTACTCAGAAGGCCCATACTAGCTAATAAAATAGGACTTTAGAATTGATGTAGCAAATAAAATGCCAAATAAGAATGCCATTGTTATTAAAATGTAGTGACACTATTGATTTAAAATAAATGTATTAGCCAGTTTGCTGTGTATTTAGTACTGGACTCAGCTGTTGAATGCAGCTTTTGGGTTACAGGTTTACATGACAAATGAAAGGCCTCTTACCAGGAGGAGTAATGCAGTTTTATGTGGCAGGATTGCCATGGAAACGGAAATAAATCCTGGAGCTAAATAGGGCTGTGAATATCCTGTTTTCTGAGTTCAGCTTGCCGTGTTCCGTAGAAGAAATTCACAGGACGCTTACCATGGTTTCCTTTTTAAACGAAAAATTATAGACTTGGTATTTCTCAACTCATATCATTATTGAAGATTTTCTTTTCACTGTAATTGGTGTAAAGAAGGCAGGCTTAGACAAAATAGATCCTGGCCCTTCTCTCACACCTCTGCTCAACTTTCCTCTTACACACGTACAGACGCATACCTCGCATCTCTGCTTTGCAATTCCAAGTAGTGTATAATAGTTCATTTTTCTGTGTAAGCTCTAATATAATCATGATTGTGAATGGTTCTGAGAAATACATATGGCTTAAAATGAATGCTACAGTGATAAATTGATACGTTAACCAGTGTCTATATATAGCTACCACAGAGCATCTCGCATAAGAGCAGAAAATTTCCCTGTAATCCGTGTACCTTGATAAATACATGTGTGTGTGCACCATTTGTTCAAATTAGCCAAAAGTAAAGTTAAGCGTTGGACTCTTGATTTGGGCTCAGGTCATGATCACACAGTTTGTGAGATCGAGCCTGCATCGGTCTCTATGCTGGCAGTGCAGAGCCTGCTTGGGGTTCTCTCTCTCCCTTTCTCTCTGCCCCTCCTCTGCTAACATGCACATTCTCTCTCTCTCAAAACTAAATAAACATAAAAAAAGAGAGAGAGAATCTCATAGGATAAATTTTTTAACTTTCTAAATAGCCAGAAAGCATGAAAAAGTAGGCTGAAAACCATTATTGCTTTTTAGGTCTTTTTAACCTTACACCACCACCCCCCACCACCAGATATGACACAGCTTTTGTTTGTCTCCATGAATGCAAACACCAAATCTATCTCGTTTGTCACTGTG
The DNA here is from genome assembly GCF_028018385.1 of Neofelis nebulosa. Classification (NCBI taxonomy): domain Eukaryota; kingdom Metazoa; phylum Chordata; class Mammalia; order Carnivora; family Felidae; genus Neofelis; species Neofelis nebulosa. The sequence goes on along the minus strand of NC_080785.1, from coordinate 121,894,145 downwards.
GTAATAGTGCCTAAAATGCAACTGACACATAGATACACATGAATATTTTTGGCAAAAATATATTGAACTAAACAAATCACTATAGAAGTAGAGTTGCTCATCTAATAGCTTCAATATTCCTAAGAAATAAAAAGCAATGCTGAGATAGTCTGCAAGAAAAGACTGGGGTGGTTGCTATGGGCGAAATATTTGTGTCCCCCTGAATTCTCATGAAGTGGGGACTCAGGGAGGTGCTTAGGTCATGAGGGCAAAGCCTTCCTGAATGGGCTCAGGACATGTTTAAGAAGAGGGAGAGAACTGGCTGGTGTCCTTGTGCTATGTGAGGACATGACAAGAAGTAAGCAGTCTGCAACCTGGGAAAGGGGGCTCACAAGAACCCAAATGTGCTGACACTTAAGCTTGGACTTGTAGTCTCTGCAGCAGTTGAGAAATAAGTGCCTGTTGTTTAAGCCACCCCATCTATAATACTTTGTTATAGCAGCCTGAACTAAGAGAAGCAGTGCTGCCTCTCTATTTCTCATTGCCTATCAGATTGTAGGCACAATGGTAGAACCAAAGTATTCTTGATTCTTAATTCAGTTCCCAGTAGCAATGTTGGGGTGAAAGAAATCATTTCTCCAGTTAACAATTGTTCAGGGAAGGTAGGGTCAAAGACTTGCCATCCCAGTGAAGGACATAAGGGAAACTGATTTTCCAGTAGCTTCCGGCCCTGTATCTTCTGTCTCAATCATTTTTGTATTTTAGGTGTGAGGATTAGGAAGAACCAGAAATATCTAGCAACTTTCCTCTATTTTTTAATTTGCTTTCAATGAGTAGACATGGCCTTGGATATAGAAAGTCTCTTGCTATTGTGTGGGTCTAAAGTTTACAGTGGTTTTAAAAATAGATGAAAATCAGATTTACTGCTCTTCCTCTACATTCCAATTTGTAGATTTTACATAAAATTGCACTGAAGTTTTACTGATGGCTGTATTCAGCAGGTGTCTCAAACTAATTCTCGACCTTGAGTTGATGGCTTAGCTTGTTTTTTTTAGATCGTAGTATTTTTAAAATCTAGTTTAGAATACCACTTCTGAATAATACAGCCTTTTATTTTTTTAATGTTTTTATTTATTTTTGAGACAGAGACAGAGCATGAGCAGGGGAGGGGCAGAGAGAGAGGGAGACATAGAATCTGAAGCAGGCTCCAGGCTCTGAGCTGTCAGCACAGAGCCCGACGCGGGGCTCAAACTCACAGACTGTGAGATCATGACCTGAGCTGAAGTCGGATGCTTAACCAACTGAGCCACCCAGGCGCCCCTGAATAATACAGCCTTTTAATTAATTGACATATTTTGTCTGTTATGGGCCTGAGGTCACTGAAATATAGAATTGCCCATGATCTCAACCATTCACTCATCTACTATATGCCAAGCACTACACATTTATGAGGAGAGTTTAAGATGCAGAGAGAATTGTTGATAGTTAATGAGAGCAAGACAAAGCGGGAGGTGGTAGAATCCATGGGATTTACTGATTAAGCTCTTAAACATTTTTCATAAGCATGATGTTTGATGCTGTTATGATTAGAAATTCTTACAAGAGTGCCCCCCCCCACATCCCTTTTGAAAGAGATCTAATTTTGAAATAAGTTGCAATGCAATTGAAGGTAAATTATTTCCAGCCTTATGAGAAATGGAATATATTTAACAGTTGGCTGTCTTCTCAAGAAACTGATATTCGATATTTTGTAAGAAGTTGTTGGCAAAAAATTGAACAAAAGTCACAATCTTGCCTAAATTCCCTAGGAAGAGTGTAGACACACCCCAAGTTTCAGTTTTGTGAGCTGAATGTTACGCACATTTGTCTGTGGGGACCCAAGTATTTGTGGGTCTTAACTCAGTACCCAGTAGGAGGAGCTCTTCTGTTTAAAGTTATGAAAAAGTCAGCAAAACTGGCAATGTCTGCCCAGGGCATGTCAAGGAAGATCTACTCGCGGTTAGGGTTGTTCCTGCATTTCAGGAAGGGTTGGGTAAGCAGATAACCAGAGTGTCAGATTCTTTGTTTTTGAAGGCATAATAACACCACCTGACTTACAGGGTTGTTTTGAGTGCTAGACAGAAAAGTATGTATGTTATGTATGTGTGCATAAATATACAAACATATACATATAAGCACACACGTGCTGAGTTTACACACATAAATGTACATTCTTCTGCCTTGCCAATGGTCAGTAATTTTCTTCCCCTTTCTTTGAATCATAACTTGTTCATTTATCAAAGAATAAAACATACTTGCCTTGCCTCCCTCACTCACAAAGCTGCAATAAATTCCTTACACAAATAAATACAAGACACTAATATAGGTATTTGTTATATTTATCTTTTTCCATCGATGCTTTGAAATCTCTGTATCTAGGGCACTACCTTGGAACATGGAGGGTACACTTCATGGCAATATCCCTGCCCTCAAGGAGGAGTAGTACTCCTTGTTAATCAGAGTTAATCAGCAACCATGAGGATGCAGTTCCCGTCTAAGACTACTATATCCTTAATTCACATCTGCAAAGTGCTCCAGATCCTTCATGATCTGGTCTTCAGCTACTTGTTCAGCCTTTGCTTGAGTTGAACTTGACCCACAAGACTAGTTAGTCTACCAACCACATTACATAGTTTTATTTCTTAAGGTTATCCCAACCTTCTTGGCCTTGAAGTCTTCCCTTACATTGTATTGTCCACATCTGATTCACCTTGTGGAAATCCTGCCCTTCAAAAGGGTCTAAGTTTTATCTCCTTCTTTGTAAGGAATTTTCATCTACATTCTGTATTATTTAGAAATCACTCTTCTTCCTTTGAATATATTTCATGACTTTAAAGGTCCTGAGGGATTCCTCTTCTATGAATTGCCTGCATGCCCTTTAAAGCATTTTCTTTATTCTATTTGTCTTATATTTTAGAGTCTGGTTATCAATTGCCATTCCCCAGAAGACCACCAGAAAAACCTGCTGATCAAGCAGAGCTAAGCGTATACATGTTGACAGAGAATTAGTTGAGTCTCAGAGAGGGATTTCAGAGGTTATGGGGTTTTAGGATCTGCACTGGGCACTTTTAAAGCAGATCTTGCAAGATGAGGAACTGCTCAGAACTTGGCTGAGTTTATGACATGATGGCTGTTGAGGCTCTTGAAGTGAGTACTGGATAAGCCAGCTATCTATTTTGAAAAGGATACTGTTTTACTCAGTTGAAAGTCTCATTTTCTGGAGCAAAGACCTAAGTTATTTTTGCTTGTCTTCAGTTTTGTTTTACACAGCGACAACTATGTATATGATTTGTTTTGTATTCCAAGCCTAATAGCAATGGTGTTGTATACTTTATAAAAGCGTAACTTCTGTTGTTTTGTTGTTGCTTTCAAAACCCTCCCTTCAAGAGATGAGTTTGGGGAAAAACAGTCAACAGGTTCATTTCAGGATCCATTAGAAAGAATCTGAATCTTAAGCAAAAACAGGACTCAGTCTTAAGTAAACCTGAGGGTGGTGTAATCCCAGGAAACAGAACTTTTTATCTTAGAAAAAGAAGGCAGCAAAGGGATGAAACTGGACTGGACCTCTAGGAGAAAGTAGGTTGGTGGGAGAAGAGCAGATGGGAGTCCAAAACAGAGGAGATTTAAGTGAGTCCAACTTGACTCTGATTAAAGAGTCACCCACAAGTGGGGCAGAATGTAAACAGTGCCAGCTAGCCTATCCACTGACCTTCAAGTGTTTTCCTGTTTGGCCATAAATAAGATAGGTTCTTTCTGGTGATGGCCAGCTTGCACGGTGTCAGTCTTATATGAATTAACCCAGACCTCTCAGGAATAAAATTTATACCTGCCTGAAAGGGTGGTTATGAGGAATTTATAAGGACCTAAGTGAGAATTATAGCCCACTAGCTTGCAAACATTGTTTGGGATAAGCAGTTGATTATTTTAGTAATTTTTGCAATAAATGTCTCTGAAATTCTGCTGGAATATTTCTGGGATTATTGAACATCTCATCAAATCAAATTTATTCTTAGTAATTAAACATGTAATAGTCATATCATAACTTTTAAAAGACTCGAGACCCCTACTGCCTTAACTTGTGTAAGTCTGTGCAAGGTTCAGAATAATGCTGCTTTGCCATCTCAAAGCATATTTTTGAGATTTTATTTATTTATTAAGTTTATACATTGACTGGAGAAGTTATAGAGACTTTTTGTTAATCTTTGCAATATCAGACTTCTGCATATCTACTTACTTCAAAATTGCATATCTACTCACACAAAATTATACAGTTCATGGGCATTACATTTCCTTAAAATCTTATGCAAAACTCAGGCATATTATCTATGAATCAAAAGTGTTCTTGTCAGTACATGTCAGATTGTATTCTGCAGACTTTAAGTACTTATTTTAAATTTTAGTACTTCTTACATAACTTATATTTATGAAATGAAATGTGGTAGATGTTTTTAGTAGACATATTTGAAACAATAACCCCCAAATATTGCTACCCTTTCATCATCTAATTCAAGTAATTGAAGAATATCCTATGATTGCAAATGAGTTCTTAAAAAAATATAAGAAAAATATACCTTTTCCAGGGAGTATTTGTTAATCAGAATTTGTTTGGTCTTACACTGTGAAAACAAAACACAGCAAAAATTGGGACACCGAGTCCCAGAGAGACAACAGTTTTTATATGAACACCAAAATTCAAATTTTTTGTTTATTAAGAGATTCCCAAGGTTTTTAACAATATAATAATAAAATATAATATATAAAATACTTTTATCCTATTAGAGTATTATTTTCTCGCCTTAAGATTTCTATGAGAAAGAAATATCTTGCCATAAATGTTTAAAGATCATTGGGATCTGTGTATGGAGTGAAAAGATTCCTACTGACCCTTACTACCCTTCAGGGAAACCAATTCATAGAAAGGGATGTACCAGAAGCTGTGGAGAAATAATATTCCATAAGTCCTGCCTCTGGTCTACGCTACATGGTCTATAATATTTTTAACAAGTCATTTTCACCCTCAACTGCCAATTTGAATGATTCGCTACAAATAATAGCTTTAAAAAATATTGATATCTAGGTCTCAACCCCAGAGACTCTCATTTATTTCACTTGGTGGGCACACTAAACCACTGGGACTTGAAAAAAAAAAAAAAAAAAACAAAAAAAACCCTCTGATTGATTCCTATGTGCAGAAAAGGCCAATAATCACTATCTAAAGTGTTTGTAATGATCAGTTTTGATGAGGCCATCTCACATGCCATTATTTCTATTTGTACTGAAATTTCTGTTGAAGCAGAATGTTGACCTTATAATAATCAAAAAGTATAGCACAGTAGTTAAGTTTTGCTGAGGTCTTTAATGGGTCAGGCACAGTGCTATGGGCTTCACGTTTTCTATCTCAAGTCAACCTCTTAGGAACCCTATGAAGTGGTGATTCTCTGCATGTTACTGATTTTAAAAAATAAATGTGAAGCTCAAAAAAATTAAATGACTTCTACAGAGTCACCCAGCTGATAAATGGTGGTACTTTGCTTTGAACCCAGAAATCTTTATTTCATCTTACATTCAAGTCAGAAAATGCTGTCTGCTCCGAAATCATGTGTAAGCCAAATATTATTAGTTAGTGCCTAACAAATAGCAGGCATTGCTGGCAGGTGCAAACAGGACCCTCATGTTTCTAAAAACAAACTAACTTCTTCCCCATGAGAAATCCTGTGCTTGAACAAGTCCTATTACCCATCATCTAATACCCAGAAGGCTCGCTGAGGCGTGTGTATCTACTTGAGTGCTGATTTAGAAGGTGAGCATGATGAATAATCAGCATTGACTACATGGCAGCAAATATTAATCAGTGCCTTCCATAATGCCTCCTAAGAGACTTTGTTACCAGTTTTCTACGTACTTAGATTTCAGAAAGGAAGGGCTAATCAACATTACATAAAGACAATGTGACCAATATTTCTTTGTCTTAATGAAACAGCTAAGTAGATATGCATTAAATCTTGCCTGATGATGTGAAAAATAATATCATTCCCATTTGGTAGGACAGGTTCCAGAGAAGTGAGAACAGGTTCAGTTTTTTCACATCTGTGTCCATTTCACTTTCCTATTCTTTTGCTGTCTGCTCTTTCTGTTTCTCCTACTTCTCTTGATTTTCCTGAAAGTGCAACTTTTGCTTTGGTTGTGTCTTAAACTCTTTTGCCTCTCTGTATCTGAAGTTTAATGCGAAGGAGCATGGTATTTATGTGGGAGGTGTTTCCATCCTCATCAGCTAGCGGTGTGTATAAATCTGGACTCAAAGTTCATTTTTCATTCTGAAGAATGTATTGTAATCTCCGACCACTTTTACAAGACTGGGACAAAATTGAGTTTATCTTTTTAATAGCCAATGATTCTGGACAGAAGAAAAATAAAGAGATTTTCCCTTTATATCTGTGGTCTTTGTGTAATACTAAAACAAAGGGGTTAGTCATTCTGTCAGGGGCCTGAAGAGTAGGTACGATAAATCTTCGAGGAAAATCCGCTGTTATGAGGCTAAAGCCTCAGATTTCAGAGTCTTTGGTTGGGTAAGATACAGGTTATGAGCATCTGACTGTAGGTCAAACAGGCCAGGGGTGATGAATCAGAGTTGTGCCTAATTTATATGCGACTAATGTGGTCAGCCTGGTTCTTACTTGTTGATACAAATGGAGGAAATCTCAGCAAGCCAAGGGCATATTGTTATTCCCCTGATCAGCTGACCTTTGTCAAAACTCTTCCAGAAAAGCAAAAATTGCCTTCGCTTACATATTACAGGATCTTTTGGTCAGATCTATGCATTTGTGATTTTGCAAAACTCCTTGAATAACACTGAGAAAAATACTGATTTAAGATACATTGCCATCTGAGCCTTCATAGAAAGGACTCATAGTTGGAGGTAGTTAGACATGTGAAACAGGCTACTCAATGAAAGGTCCATAATTTTCAGAAGCAGTTGTGTGAGAGTGGAAAGAGCACCATCCCAGGGGTTATGGGTCTATAGGCATCACAGGGGAGCCCAGCCAAGACACTTTGCCTCTCTGAGTTTTAGTCATATGAGCTGAGGGGACTCCTCACAATCTACTTTCAGCAGATTATCTTACAAAAAGCAAAGGAGAAAATGCTTTACAACCTTATACAAATGTGAAGCAGTATTTTATTTTCATTGATAACTAATGAAACTCACAAGGTGATAATTTGTCTATGAAAAATATCACCACTGTCACAAGATAAAGCAGTATTAACCTAGTTTGCTCAACCAAGAAACTCATCTATGATTTCAAAAGATACAGTATTGAATGCAAGTTCTTGGCCTCCAAGAAATGGGTGCTTTCTTCTGTTTCCTCTTTGAAAGGTACTGTGTATATAATGGGAAAAACTAGCTGAGGAGAAAGAAAGTTCTGGATTTAATCTAATGCTATTTCTAATCTATTTGGTATCTGTCCATCCATCTCTGAGTTTACAGGACTTCTGAATCTTTAAATGTAAAGCCAAGGTGTCAGGGTAGATTACCTCCATGGCCCCATTCTGCTTCCCAGGTTGGATTTAAACCAGAATGCTTTCAGGTGAAAAACTTGTATGGAAACTTGAAACATTCCACTCATCTCTCCAGTCTTCCAAAAATATTTCAGTAAAATACCAGGAAAATTCTGTTAGAATATTTTGATGGAGGTCCCTTTCAATTCTACATAAACACAATGATAGTTTTGTTTAACTAGTAAGTTGAAGAATTGCTTTGCTTCCTACATATCTGATTTTAAAAGAAAAGCAGCATTCACTAAACATATGAAGGGAAATATGAGTATTTATAATCAATGTTTGAGGCTTTTTCCTTAAACAACACAGATAGTCATTCATTTAGGAGCCTTCTTGCTTTGTAGCATATTAATTTATTGTCCACATGCCCAGCCCTGTGCAGTACACAACATTTAGCAAGAATCGGTCATTCTAAATCATAATATTAGTCAGGCAAATGCTACACACTTTTCACCTTACCTTCTTTTGACTCTAACATTAGCCACATAAGGGGAATGATAATGCTACCTCATATGTTTCCCAAAGTATAAGCACTATTTCTGGAATTTCCATTAGTAATATGTACTATGGGGAGATTTCACCTCAACACCTTCCCAGAGACCTTTGTAGCACATGTAGGACAGAACATTTCAGTTTTAAACCTAAACACTTGACAAATGGGACAACTGCAGGAAAATGGAAATTACGTTTTTTGATCTCATAACACAGGTTAGACTCAAATGTTTCTCCAAGTGTGAGTCTCTGACCCCCAGGATCAGTAATTCCAGGCATGGCTGTTGTAAATTCAGATTTCTCAGCCTGATCTCAGATTCAAAATCAAAATATTTGAGAAAAGACAGTAGGACATTTTATTTTAAACAACTCTCAGGTAGCTCTCGGACGGTGATATTGCTGAGAGAAGAAAGGTAAGAAATAAAGATTGTGGTGGATTGAGTTAGTGAATCTGCATTAAAACATAATAAAGAGGAAACCCCAGAGAAACTCTGGCCATCTCTGTGGCTACTTCAGTGGCCTAGCTAGATCTTCTCACCCTCCTCTGTGAAATGGGCAGCGAGGTCTAGAGATAACAGTGTTTTATACCTCTTACATGATGCCTAAGGGGCTGTCAGGCATTTTTTAGTGTTCTAGCTGCTCTTCACCAAGACTCTTACTCCTCTGATGCAAAGTCCTGTCACTCTTACTCCTTTTTCATAAGGGAGAAAACAGAGGATGAGGGAAGTAAAGTGACTTGCTAAAATCTGCAGCTTTAGTTCCAGAGCATAAACCAAATCATTGTTCTATGGTTCCAGACCTCATTTTGTAGAATGCAACCACATTTGGCGATTCAATATAAGGCTTATGTTTTGGGAACATCACATATTCACATTTTATTTTACTGCAGAATTTTAAATTAGTTTTCTTTATAGACATTCACCTCCCAAACTAGAGATTGAGGTTTTCAGATTATTGGTGATGGATATATGTTGAGAGGGAAAAAGGACGATCTTGAGAACCTGGTCCATCAGCCCAAGTACCCATAGTACAATATTCAGAAGGGAGTCTGGATTACATGCTTTGGTACAAATACAGTATGACTATCTGGAATCTGCCTTTATGAGAATATAGTAGAAATGTTAAATCTAAAGAATAATAAAGTCCTATTGCTTCTGTGATGATTCTTTTTTTTTTTTTAATTTTTTTTTTTCAGTAATCTCTGCACCCAATGTGGAGCTCGAACTTACAACCCCTGAGATCAAAAGTTGCATACTCTACCAACTAAGCCAGCCAGGCTCCCCTTCCGTGTTCATTCTTGATTGGAAAAAATGGGGGTAGGCATTTTGAACTTTAGGTTGTAAATAATAGAAACTGAGTTTAAAGAGACTTAAATAAAGATGGAGATTTATTGGCTCACATAACTTAAACATCCCTGATTTAAAAAAAAAAATTAACGTTTATTTGTTATTAAGAGACATAAGACACAGAGCATAAGCAGGGGAGGGGCTGAGAGATGGAGAGACACAGAATCTGAAGCAGGCTTCAGGCTCTGAGCTGTCAGCACAGAGCCCGACATGGGGCTCGAACTCACAAACCGCAAGATCATGACCCGAGCCGAAGTCCAACGCTCAACCAACTGAGCCACGCAGGCACCGAAACAGCCCTGATTAATTGACCTCACATATGGCTAGTTCCTGGAGCTCCCAGGATGGAATCAAAAATCTCTTCTCTCTCTCGGTTCTCGTTTCCTTTGTTTCATCTCCAGGTAGGTTCTCCCTGTGGTATGCAGGAAGGCATGTTTTCAAGTGAGGCTGATACTCTCCCACTTGTTAGATCGAAGGAAAAGAGAAATTTCTTATTCTCATTATCTCTAGGAACATCTCCAGCCCTAATTTCCCCGGAGGATGGAAGTATGCAGATTAGATCTAGATCAAATGTCCACTTCTGTGGTCAGAAAGCAGGGACAGCCTAGACCGCCCTCACGGAGGGAGGAAGAGGAAAGGGTGGTTGGTGTCAGAAAGGCAGACATCCCAGATGACCACAACAGCAGACAATAGCCTCTGGTGTGGAGTCAGTGATTGTTCAATATTAACTTGCTTTCTTTGATACTATCATCATGATTATGCTAAAAACACAGTAATTAACGCTGGTGCAGGTACCACTTGTAGGTTTCTGTACATATCTTTCTTATAGAAATAAGGATGAGAAGGATAAGGTTTGGGTGTTGGTTTATGAATGATGGCTGTACTGGGATGGGTCATAATAAGGTCTGCCACCAGATAGACATGTTTTATTAGATTTGAGGTCAAATTTGCCTTTCAAACCTAGTCTGTCTAGAAAGGGCTGAAGGCTGGGGCACCTGGGTGGCGCAGGCGGTTAAGCGTCCGACTTCAGCCAGGTCACTATCTCGCGGTCCGTGAGTTCGAGCCCCGCGTCAGGCTCTGGGCCGATGGCTCGGAGCCTGGAGACTGTTTCCGATTCTGTGTCTCCCTCTCTCTCTGCCCCTCCCCCGTTCATGCTCTGTCTCTCTCTGTCCCAAAAATAAATAAAAAACGTTGAAAAAAAAAAAAAAGAAAGGGCTGAAGGTTGGCTTGAATTTATGATACCTGGGCTCTCTACCTTCTTCCAACCCATGAAGAGGTTTTTAAAAATGTTTTCTATAAAATAAACTCTGGTACATGAAACGTGTTACGTATATGCCAGGATGCTGGAGAAAAATAAGACATTTAAATGCTTAGATAGCCCCCGTGTTTCTGAAACTTACTTTATGAAGTTACCACCATTGCATTACAAATTTGGTGCGATTACTTCTCCTCTTTTCAGATGCAGATATGTCAGTATTAAAGGTCTTGCCTTGGTTCATTCATTCAGTTACCACGTATTGAGCTTATCCTAAATGGCAGGCAGGAAACCAGGACCACCACCTGGGGCGTTCCACATACACTCCTCCCTACTAAACCATAAAACACCCAAGGTAAATATGCGGGTCTCCTGACACCCAGAAATATCCTTTTCCCAGATCACACTGCCATGAAGAACAAAATTTGGAGACTTCCATGTTCGTGAGGATCACTATACTCCCCATCCCAGGGAGGTTAACCTCTGTTTATGCGGCTGACAGTTTCCCATAGACACTCTGTCTTAGTCTCCTTAACAAATTCATTTCAGTCGATTTCTGTGTTTCTTTCGTGAGGAAACTAATACGGAAAATTAGTCAACAAAAGCATTGTTGATCTATCAACTCTCTTACTGCTAGGTGGAGAATGTATCGGGTTAGTATATCAGATAGAAAATGGGTAGGAAAGAGGGCAGCTAAAAGCCCTTGGTTCTGACAGCAGCTGTCCTAAACAGCACCATCAGTTATTAAAGATCTGTCTGCAAAAATAGCACATGCTATAAACGGATTGCTGGGACTTTCTCTTATACTGAATGTGGGAAATAATTCATATGATGTAAATGTTCTCATGCTACCCCACGCTTGGAATATTAATAATACCTAAAGCCGTGTGCCTGGCTTTGTGCTGTTTCCCTAGCTTTACTTTATTTATTCCCATAGGAATCCTTTGCACTAGATGCTATATTCATCTAATGAACTTAATGCCACTTTGCAGATGAAGAAATTAGTGCATACTCAGACGGCATCATTTATTCATGGTCTCATTTACTAATTATATGGCAGAGTTGAGGATCACACCCAGGAAGTTTATGCCTAGAGCCTGACATAAATTCATAAACTATCCCACAGTCTGTCCCTCTGCCTGAGGAAATGGGATGTTTCTCCTATGGTGTCAGTTTCTGAAAATTTAGTTACATGCAATATTTTAAGGTTTCTTATAATGTGTTAAAATGTTTCACATTAACAAAGGAGGTAAAAGTGTTAGATTCTTTAAATAGAATTTAAAAGAAACATATTTGGTCACAATAATATTTATCTTAAACAGTGTTTTTGTTTGTGTGTTTGTTTTTTCTGGGCTGTAGTAGAGAATTCTGAGAAGTTTTGGTCCAGGTTTAATTCAGGAAGAAGTTGGTTGACTTCACAAACCCACTCAATTGTCTCATTTATTCAGCAACTTCTTGGGGGGGGGGGCTTCTCCTATATTATGTGTAAATAAGTTCATGACTAGGAACACAAAGATTTTTAAGTCCAATGGCTGCCCTTAAGAAGCTCAAAGTCAATGAGAAAGTGACAAGAGTCTGTCTGTACCTGTTAAAGGTATCCACAAGTACACAGTGGACCAAGTGTGCAATCTTCCTGGGCGTATCAGAAGGTTCATATTTTCCTTACTCCAAAAATTCTAAAAGGGGGGGCACCTGGGTGGCTCAGTCAGTTAAACGTCCGACTTCGGCTCAGGTCATGATCTCATGGTTTGTGAGTTCAAGCCTCGCGTCGGGCTCTGTGCTGACAGCTCAGAACCTGGAGCCTGTTTCAGATTCTGTGTCTCCCTCTCTCTCTCTCTCTGACCCTCCCCCGGTCACGCTCTGTCTCTGTCTCAAAAATAAATAAATGTTAAAAAAAAATTCTAAAAGGGAAAAAAATCATTGCTGAGTGAGGGAGAAGCTAATATAAAGTTTTGAAGGTATAAATGTTTTTGTTTTGTTTTGGCAAGATGATAATATCTTTAGTTGGCTGAGGGGTGACCCTAGGGTTCATCTCTGATCACAGAGAATGAGAAGTGTCTCAGAACTGTGAAGCAGGAGACACAAATAATGGATTACGATTTTTTTTTTTTTTTTACCTTTCCAGTATCCTAAAACCAGACAACACAGAGCTAGAGATGGTGGTAAAATTGAGGCTAGGAGTTCATGATGTCTATCAATAGTCCATTCAGAAAACTTTTAATGAGAGGAAATAAATTCCCACCTTGTGACAGGTGAAAAATAGTGAAAATAAAGGCATATTTAACTAGTACTAACAAAGTACCAAGCAGGAATTCAGTTATCTAATTCTTTCCCTGACTATAAATGTGTTTGTTGTATGATACTATTGCTTTTGATCTGAAGAGAGTAAATTGTCATTTGAGTGTTCATTCCTTGGATCATACAAAGTACGTTGTTAAAAACCTAAGGTGAGCACAGGACATTTGAACGTTGGGTTCAGAGAAGAAGATGCATCAGTTGAGGGGTTCCTGAACCTGTGTGTCAAATGATGGTATTTGCAGCAAGCCACCTTCTTTGGTCCCCAACCTTGACAAAGGGCCTTTGGATATGGTGAAAACAACCAGGGAACTGATTGGTCATTATGTCTTCTTTTTCTTTGTTTTACCCCTATCCCCAAATACCCTGGCCTTCTCCAGAATTCTGCAAAGCTCTTTTGTCTAGATCCTTATAAATTCATTGCTGCTCCTAAGAACAGCTCAACTGGTAACTGATTCGTGCAGCAGAAGCCTTTAAGTCAGCAGCTTCTCAGTTGCCTACTTCTCATGCTACACTTAATGTCACCTCTTGGTTCATGTGACTGTCATGGGAGAAACTCATCTCCAGACAGGATGTGTGTATGGTTTGGGGCTCATTATAAATGACAGGTCTTGCTGCTGATATCTTATGTATATTGTTCAGACCTCCAGCTTAGATCTTATCTTCTTACTGCAAAGATCCCTGAAAGTTGATTATTCATTTTCTCAAATAAGAGTTCTGAGTCTTGTAGCCTGAATTTCTAGATTTTTTTAGAATTACAATAATCCATACTACCATCCATGCTGGTACCAGATTTTACCTCTTGTCTCTTTTGACACAGTTGCTCTTTATACCTTTATGCCCCTACAACTCAACATGCATACCCCTTTGAAATATTTTACCCCATTTCAGATATTGACTGCCTAGGAATGATGCCAAGTGAATATAATGTAGCAATTTGTTGTAACTTTGTCATATGTAGTGGATGTTTAAGAAAGTTTATTTAATGAGTAAGGGATTGAAAAATGCATGGGTGAATGTGAGAAACTGGTAGCAAACACCTGAAATAAAAGCAATAATGAGGAACAAGTCAAAATTGCTGAAAAAAGAGAGATGAAAAAGCAAAGGAAAAAAATGCCATAAAAAATCCCAGAGTAAAAAGTGACAGTGTTGATAAATCCCTAATAGTAAATTCATCTAGGTGTGAAAACTGGGTGTTACATTTTCTAATGTTATTGTTTGGCTAAAATTAGATTTTTGAGCGATTTTTTAAAAGTGATCCCTTAGGAGATTCTTACGGATACCAAAGCTTGAAACTTTTTTTGAGATGTAATTTGATATAACATTAAATCGTTTTAGGTGTACAGTAAAATGATTCAATATTTGTATATGTTGCAAAGCGATCACCACAGTAAGTCTAGCTAGTATCTCTCACCACACATAATTACAATCTTTTTTTTCTTGTGAAAACTTGTAGGATTTATGTTACGTTAGGACTTATTTAAGTTACTCATAGTAACTTTCAAGTATGCAATACAGTATTATTAACTATAGTCACCTTGCTGTACATTACATCTCTGTGACTTACTTATTTTATAACTAGAAATTTGTAACTTTTGATCCCCTTCACCCATTTTGCCGACCCTGCACCTTTTCTCCACATCTTCATTGAACACTTGTTATTTCCTGTCCTTTTGATAATAGCTATTCTAACAAGTGTGCGGTGATATCTCATTGTGGTTTTAATTTGCATTCCCCTAATGATTACTGATGTTGAGCATTGTTTCCCGTAGATGTTGGCCATCTGTGTATCTTCTTTGAAAAAATATCCATTCAAATATGCCCATTTTTCCAGTCAGGTATTTTTTTCTGTTATTGAGTTGTATGAGTTCTTTATCTATTTTAGGTATTTAACCCCTTATCAGTTACACAATTTGCAAATATTTTCTCTCATTTAGTAGGTTACCTTTTCATTTCGGTGATGATTTCCTTTGCTGCACCGAAGCATTTTAGTTTGATATAGTCCCATTTAGGACAGTGTTGATAAATCTTTAACAGCAAATTTATCAGAATGTGAAAACCTGGTATTATATTTTCTAATGTTATTGTTTGGCTAATGTTAGATTTGGGGTAATTTTTACTTTGCCTATGCCAGTGGCTTTCAAAATGCCTTATGTGTCTGGTATTTAAAAAATTTTTTTTTAACGTTTATTTATTTTTGAGACAGGGAGAGACAGCATGAATGGGGGAGGGTCAGAGAGAGAGGGAGACACAGAATCTGAAACAGGCTCCAGGCTCTGAGCTATCAGCACGAGTCTGATGCGGGGCTTGAACTCACAGACCGCAAGATCATGACCTGAGCCAAAGTCGGACGCTCAACTGACTAAGCCACCCAGGCGTCCCATGTGTCTGGTATTTAAAGAGTTAGCTTTACAGTGACTTAATGGCAATGAGGTTATGAGTTATGGCAATTCTTGGCAATATTATTGAAGTTTTGAGGACTTAGTAAGGGACCAAATGAAGGGAATATTAGCTGCTTGAATCCCTCAAGAACAGCAGAGGAGAGGCCACGGTATTTGCAATGAGAAAAGAAAAAAAAGAAAAAGAAAAAGAAAAAAAAAACCTCAGGGAATTTACATATATATTTCAATTTCAAAGGGGGTTAAAATGTGATAATGACTGAAAGTTAAAGATCTATGTGAGTGATGTTTACTCTTTAGAAAATGCAAGCCAAAATTAATGACTCAGACAGAGATTGAAATTTGAGTGTTACATACAGATGTTTTTCCATCTGTATATTTTCTATATCCACACAAACTTGTGTTCCTAACTTCAGAATCAGGGGTTCCAAATAATCCTGTAAATATTCTGCTCTCAACTTGATGAGTGATCATGAGCAAATCAACTCAGTAGTGCTTTTCAGGACACAGACTACATTTTTTAAACATAGCGTATGGGATCTGTATTGTCTTGATGCGGTTTTGGAGTTGTGTTTGTCGCGGATGGGTGGGGGAGGGTGTCCAGAGCTGACAGCCAAGGAAGAATTCTTGAGATGTCTTTGGTGCAAAAAGGTGGTTTTATTAAAGCACAGAAACAGGACCTGTGGGCAGAAAGAGCTGCACTAGGTTTGTGGCAAGCGACTGATTATAATCCTTCAGATTGGGAGGGGGTTAGGGACAGTGTAAATCTGTAAGGAATTTTGGAAGCAAGGCCTCCAGGACCTTGAGGGGCTAGCTGCTGTTGAGAAAGGTCATTTATTACTGCTTAGTGAAAACTCAGTTGTGAAACTCGTCAGATGTGTAACAGTGGGCCATAAGCTTGGAGTATGATTGCTAACATATATCTTGGGATGGGTGGGGGTGGGGGTGCTGAGATAAAAGAAGTTTCCAAAGGAATTTTTTTTAATTTTTTGTAATGTTTTTATTTATTTTTGAGACAGAGACAGAGCATGAGCAGGGGAGGAGCAGAGAGAGAGGGAGACATAAAATTTGAAGCAGGCTCCAGGTTCTAAGCTGTCAGTACAGAACCCAATGTGGGGCTTGAACTCATGAACTGTGAGATCATGACCTGAGCTGAAGTCAGACGCTTAACTGACTGAGCCACCCAGGCGCCCTTCCAAAGGAATTTTTATATGTTAAAGTAGACTTACAGGATCCTGGAGGTTGGGATAATATTAAGCTAAGATTGCTTTTGCCCTTAGCAAAATGTCAGTCACTCTGCCAGTTTCAAGGACTTGTCCATGGGCTGTAGACAGTAAGGAGATTCAATTTGTCATTTGCCTTTGTTTCTCACATCATTCTGACCCACCCCACCATATAGAATTACATGTGATTTCCAGCATATACCATCATTTCCTGTGCTGCCATGTTTTTTGAGCATGAGATGTGTGGGTTTTTGTTGTTGTTGTTGTTGTGTTGTTTTGTTTTGTTTTACCTGAAATACTCTCTGATCTGCCTCATTAACTTGTCCTTGCCTTTAAAGGCAACTTAGGTATCACCGGTTCTTTTAGTGCTCAACCTATAGTTGTAGCCTTTCAAGATGCCAGATTAATTTAGAAAAGACAGAGGCTGGTCTCTTGGGAGACTTTACTGATGTTTAGAAACATCTTTGCCTCATGAGAGGATAGACAGGTAATACAATATCCCATGCCTGGCCCAGGAAAGACATTCAGAAAGATGTTATAAATAATCTCTTTGCCCATTATTCCTCTGTCATGCCCATTTGCCTTCCATCACCATGACAGCCTGCCTCCCAGGATGAGTAGCTGATCTTTAACAAAAGACACAGGAAGGGTGGACTCTAGTAATTGCCATTTCCTGTTATTTTTCACTTTCAATGAAGTCTTACCCACCAATCTCACCATTATTTTAACTCACTGCACCCACCATTCACACCAAAAGTCCTACAGTTTTGACAGGTAGGGGAAGGTTTCACTTTTTTTTTTTCTTTGTATTAAATCGTTTGAGATTTTGTATACTTGTTTTTTGTTTGCTTGTTTTTACCTGAAACACTTTCCCCCATTTAATCTTGCCTGGACTGACTGATAGAGCAGAATATCAAAGGGTACAGTCCATAAATTTGCACTTTCAAAAAGCTCATATCAAGTGTATAGAAAAGAGGTAACTAGATTCTTAAGAGGCAGAAGTGGCTTGCCCACAGACAAATCCTTACCTCATCATGGCAGAGGGAAGAAAACGCTGGTTCTCCTAACTATGAGCTCATTGTTTACACCCATATCTGATACTGGAAAATAAAAGAATTAATGAACAAAGCAGCTTTTCTTCTTCATTAGAGATCAGCATGTTTAAAGAACAATAGCTTATCAGCCTTTAGGATGGGAGGGAAAGGGATTTGGGAAGTACTGTAGACCTTAATTTGGGTTGCACATTAGAATCATTTTGAAGGTGATATGCCCCGGTTCGAGAGACCCCCCCAAAAACAAACCACCAGAGTCCAGAGTCAAAGCCAAGCGGCAAGGGTTGTTTACTGCAGGTTCGAACCCGGTCCTCCGCGCACTCGTTGCCAGGGAAGCTAAGAGGCCCTGAGCAAGGATCTTACACCTTCTTTTATAGACAGGCACAAACAAGTTAGGGATTTTTTTGAGGTTACAGAGCTGTTATTGGTTGACATTTAAATTTGAACGCTCAGCAGAACTTGATTGGCATGCCCTGGCTGGTTTCGGGAATGGCGGGGGGGGGGGGGGGGGTCTTTTCTTTGCAGTTGTGAGTACACCTGGTAATTTTTCTCTTAGTCTCTCATTCCCCCCTCTCTTTGGTGCCTTAAGAGCCAATCTTGGATCTTATGTGTCTGACTCAAATGTTTCGGTAATGACGGGTTGGTATTGGGTCCTAAGGACCATCAGTTGGATGGTGTTAACTTGGTCTTTGATAAAGGCAACTAGTTTATTAATAATATAAGGCCCGAGGGTGAGGAGGAGAAGGAGGAGTATAAGGGGCCCAGCTAGAGCAGAAAGCAGGGTGGCTAGCCATGGGGACTGATTGAACCAAGACTCAAACCAGCCTTGTTGTTGTTCTCGTTCACGCTTCCATTTGGCCAGGCCTTCTCTAACTTTAGCCATGGATTCTCGGACTACTCCGGTGTGGTCAGCATAAAAACAACATTCTTCTCTTAAGGCTGCACATAAACCTCCCTGTTGGAGGAAGATTAGATCTAGCCCCCTTCGGTTCTGTAGGACCACTTCAGAAAGGGAGGTCAGAGATTTTTCGAGGTGCGAGATTGAGTCCTCAAGTCTGGCTATATCCTCATCAATGGCTGCCCTTAGGCTATTGAACCCTTGGTGCTGGATGGCTAGAGATGAGATCCCTGTTCCTGCCCCTATGGCACCGAGGCCAAATAAGGTGGCCAAGGTTATGGTCGTAAAGGGTTCCCGTTTTGTTCTTATTGACTCTCTTGCTTCCGTCCCTTCTGTCCACAGATTATATACAACATTTTCTCGGTGTTAAATAACCTTTGGAAATATTAATACCATGATACAATATTCAGGTGACAAATTAAAAACATCCCTGCTAACACATGGGGTGAGCCCTGTCTTAGAACAAATCCACCAACTGTCAGGAGCTGGAATTATCCATTTAGATTCACCCATAGAGTAATTAGTCAGGGCACAGAGCTGGATATGGCTAGAGGAGGCCTTTCCTATACAAGTCCCATTGCCAGTGACCGCTTGCAGTGTGAGGCCGGGGCCCTTTCGATTCCACTTGCAAGCTGCTGGCGACTCTTCTCCTGACTGTGAAAAAGGGGCAGCTAGACCTGTGGCTTCGTAGAAGGGGGGGTTTATATCATAACATAGCCAGCAGGCCCTTGTTGCCTCAGGGTCCAATCGGTTTAAGGCCTCATATGCTGCTGTTAGCAATTTCCATAGGGAGTCTATACCTTCTGAGTTCTGATTTTTTTTTGGACAGCTTGTGCTTTTACTCCTGGGATAAGGACGGGGGTCCTGCTGGAGGGAGTAGTGGGGATCTGCCTGGGGATAGGCTTGTCTCTTTTTTTTTTTTTTTTTTTTTCCCTGATACCTGATTTGGCCCCACCGGTTGTACAAGAGGGGAGACTTTTAATTTTATTTGAATGGCAGTCCCAAAGAGGGGATATTGATATAAGTAGAGTCCCCAAGTGAGTCCTGAGACCCACCGCCTGTCCTTTTTCCCCTCCTCTGTAAATCTTACATGAATAAGGTTACAGTTTTCATCATACCTGGTGCGGGTACATGGTTGGACATAGGACATTTCAATAAATTGGGGTTTTACTTCCCACTTCCATTCCCCATCATTGGAGGTGACACAACTCCAGGCTGATCAATAGAGGTTTTCAAACCCTCCACATGTGTGCTTCATTGCCCCCGTCCTAAATCCCGGACATGCATAAAAT
Source organism: Neofelis nebulosa (assembly GCF_028018385.1). Lineage (NCBI taxonomy): Eukaryota > Metazoa > Chordata > Mammalia > Carnivora > Felidae > Neofelis > Neofelis nebulosa. The sequence goes on along the minus strand of NC_080785.1, from coordinate 121,874,321 downwards.
CCATTTCTACTTATTGATACCCTCCTTTGCAGTTGCCTCCATTTACCTCCTTCCATTTCTTCTAATGGACTAATTTTTTCTAAATTAAAATATAAATCTGGCCACCAGGTATTTAATGGGGCAGTTCCTAGGGTTTTGTTGTAGACTTCATGAGTCTCTAAATTAGTAATTTCCCATGTCAAACTATAGGGGTTGTGGGGGTTTGGATTTACAGACAGAATTTGCAGAACAATCAAGAGAAGGGCAAGTACTATAGTTGCGGCTCAGTCCGTTGGCGGCGTAGGGTCAATTTTAAAGGATTGTCCTTAGTCCGATCAACAGTCCAGGTTGCCTTTGAAGGTCCGATGAGGTCTGAGAACGGGTCCACTGGTTTGGCGTGGGCGAAATGGATCCAGGTGGCAATTCCGTCTACTTTGATGGCAGTAGGCGTTGTCAGGATGACCTGGAAGGGTCCTTTCCACCTGGGCTCCAGAGTTCCCTGCCGATGATGTTTGACGAGGACCCAATCCCCTAGCCGGAATTGATGTGGAATAGGCGGGGGTCCGGTCTCATAGAGTTCCTTTAATTTGGGCCATACATCTTCATGGACCCTCTGCAAGGCTTGTAGGGAGAACAAGAACTCAAGACTATTATTGTTCTCAGCTTTGACAAGGTTATCTTTTAGGTTAGGGATGATGGGGTATGGTCTACCATGTATTATTTCATAGGGTGTGAGTCCCAGTTTGTATGGGGAATTACGCACCCTGAACAGAGCGTAGGGGAGAAGGACCACCCAATTAGCACCAGTCTCCATGGTCAATTTGGTTAGGGTCTCCTTTAAGGTTCTGTTCATTCTCTCTACCTGTCCTGAGCTTTGGGGTCGGTATGCACAATGTAATTTCCAATCAGCCCCAAGTATGGAAGCCAGTCCCTGACTTACCTTAGAGACAAATGCATGTCCATTGTCTGACCCTATCATTACTGGAAAACCATACCTGGGCAGGATTTCTTCTAGGATCTTTTTGGCTACAATCTGTGCCGTTTCATTCTTGGTTGGAAAGGCTTCAGTCCATCCTGAAAAGGTATCTACAAAAACTAGCAAATACTTATATATTTTCCTGGTTTTACCTCAGTGAAATCTACTTCCCAGTAGGTCCCCGGTCTGCTCCCTCTTTGTCTTACCCCTGTTGTCTGAGGATTGCTACTCGCATTGTTGAGTTGGCACACTGTACATTTAGTGACTACTTGATCGACCTTATCAGAGACATTTCTGATTTTTAGTCCAGTCTGTCTCAGTAAATCCAACATTTGCCGGGAACCTAAGTGGGTGCTGCGATGGATCCTCTCTAGAACTTGCCATCCTAGTTTATCTGGGAGTATAATGCTGCTTTTGGAGTCTCTCCACCAGCCATCTTTGATTCGGGTCATAGGAAGTTTACTCATCCGTTGAATGTCGATTTCTGAATACTCAGGGCTGGGGGGCAATTCCCGGGGTCCGGGGTCTGGCAGCTGTAGGGTCAGCAATTGCGCTGGGGGCTGAGCTATGTTTTTTTGCAGTCTGATCGGCCAAATTGTTGCCCCGGGAAACTGGGTCGGTTGTCTTCTGGTGTCCTGGGCAATGCACAATCGCTAGCTTTTTGGGTTCCCATAAGGCTGCTAGCAGGGCTAGAATCTCTTCTTTATTTCTGATGTCTTTCCCTTCAGCTGTGAGGAGCCCCTGTTCTCTGTATATCACCCCATGTACATGAGCGGTGGCAAAGGCATATCGGCTATCAGTGTACACGGTTAGCTTGCGGTCTTTTCCTAATTTTAGGGCCTGGGTTAAGGCTATTAGTTCAGCCTTCTGGGCCAAGGTTCCGGGGGGTAGGGCTTCTGCCCAAACCACCTCGGTTTCTTAAGTTACGGCCGCCCCCGCATACCTTTGTCCCTGGTGAACGAGGCTGCTTCCATCGGTGAACCAGATGGCGTCCGCATCCAATAATGGTTGGTCCTGCAAGTCCTCCCGGACCCCTTTGCCCTGTCGGGGCGGCTCGCGCCGAGGCCGAGGCCAAGGCCGAGTCATGCGCGGGGCTGCGCCCCGGGGATGCATGCCCCCGCGGCGGCCCGCGGGACGCTGTGGCTTTGCCCGCTGCTGCGCGAGCCGCGGCCCCGCCCCCGCTCCCCGGTGGCGATCCCCCAGGTTGGAAATGAATTTGGGTCCCCATTTTGGTAAGCAAATCCCTCCCCAACAGGGGGGAGGGGCTGTCGGGAATGACCAGGAAGGAGTGGGTTACCTTCCCAGTTCCTAAGTGCACAGTCCTCTGAGTTGTCCAGGGGTACTTCTTTATTCCGGTGGCCCCTTGTACCCAGGATGATTTTTCAGATAATTTCCCATGGGGCTTGACCAGAACTGAGTGCTGTGCCCCAGTATCAACTAGGAACTGGACCAGGATCCCCTCCACTTGCAATGTTACCCTAGGTTCGGGGAGGGGATCCGAACCCCATCCTCCCTATTCTGTATCTTGGGTAAACAGTATGGGGGCTATCTTAGGCTGCCATTGCCCTTGGCTGGGGTGGGGTTGTTTCTTCTTGGGGCATTCTCGTATCCAATGGCCTTTTTCTTTACAATAAGCGCATTGATCTTTATCTAAGTGCTGCCTGGGAGGGCGTGTTGTTTGAGTGCCTTCTGGGGGTGGCTGTTCTTTCTGGACTATAGCGGCCAGGACTTTAGTCATTTTCTCTGTGGCCTTGATCTGTCTCTCTTCTGGGGCGTCCCTGTTGTGGTAGACCCGTTGTGCTATACGGAGCAGATCCTGGATGTGTTTACCTTCTAAATACTCTAGCCTTTGGAGTTTTTTTTTTTCTAATGTCAGGATCTTCTTGATTTACAAAGGACATAACGACAGCAGCCTGGTTCTCAGCAACTTCTGGATCCATGGGGGTAAACTGCCTAAAGGCTTCCATTAATCTCTCTAAGTAAGCAGCTGGACTCTCTGCCTTTCCCTGTAGGACCGAATATACCTTAGCCAAATTGGTGGGCTTGCGAGCTGCAGCCCGGAGACCTGCCATCAGAGTCTGGCGATAAATGAGTAGCCTTCCCCTACCTTCTGCCGTGTTGTAGTCCCATTCATCCTGTGGAGGTCTGGTTAGGGGGAAAGCCGCATTAATGAGGTCAGGGTTAGATGTCGGCCGACCGTCCTCTCTGGGAACCAGCTTTCTTGCTTCTAATTGGATCCTCTCTCGCTCCACTGTAGTGAACAGGTTGCGGAGGAGCTGCTGACAGTCATCCCAGGTGGGCTGGTGGGTGAACATGACACTGTCTAAAAGAGCTATTAGATCTTTAGGGTTATCAGAGAATCCAGCGTTCTGCGTTTTCCAGTTGTAAAGGTCACTGGTGGAAAAGGGCCAATACTGGAGTCGGGGGTTGCCTGTTCCATCGGGGGGTCCTGTTTCCCGCAGGGGTAGGGCCACAGTGGAGTCGGGGAGGCGAGGGTTTGGCTCACGCTGGGTGCGCCCATGGGTTCAACTGGCTGGCCCCTCACGGTTGGTTTCATTTTCAATGGGGCCTGGCGCGGCTGCTGCCTCCAGTCCTCCTGGTTCCGGCGCAGCTGCCGCTTCCTGTCCTCCCAGTTCCCCTAGGGGGGCAACTAGCGGGGCGACTGGTGGGGCGGCTGCTGCGGGCAGGGCCTGGGGTGCGAGGGGAGGGGGATGATAGGGTGGAGGGTCTAGGGATAGTAGGTCCTGACTATCGGGCAATATGGGATACAAGGGCGTGGCTGGCGTCCTTGATTTTGGGGGGGAACTGCAGGCCACGTGGCAAGGACCTTACACATTCCCGAGGATAGGAAGGGGGCCAACCAAGGAGGTGGATTTTCCACTAAACTCCGCCATACAAGAATGTAGAGAATCTGATCCGGGTGTCCCTCGCGACCCAGTAGAAAAATCTTTGATATCACCTTAGCAATTATAGGGAGGCAGAAAGTTCCTTTGGTTGGCCATCCAACGCCGAAGGTTGGCCATTCGGAGTGGCAGACGGTTATTAATTTTCCCCGCCGGATGTCTAAACTCAAATTCTGTCCTCTGGTTCTAACATCCCTGAAGTTAGCAACGAGGAGAGAAAGAGGAGTGCTTTGAGATTGGCCCATCTGTATCCTGGAGGTGGAAGAAAGGATTAAAAGGAGAAACAGTAAAGTTATGAGGACTTCTGGCTGGGCCAGGCCAGGTCACCTGTGAAAGAGAAGGAGTTTAACACTTAAAGGTTATAGAATAGAGAACACAACACTTAACACAACACTTAGATCGCTAGCGCGTTTCGGGTGTCTGCCACCCGAACAGAAAAATTCAGATGGGCCCAAAAAGGTGCCCCAGACGGGTGCCAGTGGACGTCTCCTACTGGACCCGACTGACTGCCCTATAGCGCGTCCGCCAGGGCCGTGTCAGTCACCAATACAGATCCCGCGCGGGAGAGCCAGAAACGAACAGACAAACAGAAATGGACAGAGCCAGAAACGAACAGACAAACAGAAATGGACAGAGCCGGCTCACTTACCGATCGGTCTCAGGGACGACCCGTTGGCTTGGGGTCTGGTGGGTTTGGGGGGATCCCGGACGAGCCCCCAAATGATATGCCCCGATTCGAGAGACCCCCCGAAAACAAACCACCAGAGTCCAGAGTCAAAGCCAAGCAGCAAGGGTCGTTTATTGCAGGTTCGAACCCGGTCCTCCGCGCACTCGTTGCCAGTGAAGCTAAGAGGCCCTGAGCAAGGATCTTACAGCTTCTTTTATAGACAGGCACAAACAAGTTAGGGATTTTTTTGAGGTTACAGAGCTGTTATTGGTTGACATTTAAATTTGAACGCTCAGCAGAACTTGATTGGCACGCCCTGGCTGGTTTCGGGAATGGCGGGTGGGGGGGGTGGGGGGGGGGTGGTGTCTTTTCATTGCAGTTGTGAGTACACCTGGTAATTTTTCTCTTAGTCTCTCAAAGGTAATAAAAATATCAATGCCTCAGTCCACATTACCAAAGATTGACTTATTTGGCAAAAGGTATGGCACATTTTACAAATACTGTATTGTGTGAACTGTATCTGCCATATAGTAGATTATTTAACCTTTCTGTGCCCTGGTTTCCTTGTTTATAAAATAGTCATTATAACAATATATCTTACTGGGCAGTTGTGAGAAATAAAGTAATCCATATAAAGTCTGGAATAGTGTTTGGAACAGAAAAAAACATTCAATAAATGTTAGAGACTGTTATTTATATTATTATTAATGTTTTGCAGTTTTCCACTTATTGAAATAATCAATTAGGAATGGGGTTGGCATTTTTGGTTCAGTACATACTTCAGTTTGGATTTAGTTTCATCGTTCAGAGTGAACGTTAAGGTTTGTGAGAGCAAGGACATTGGCTCACCCATTACAGTACCTCCAGTGTCTGGTCCGACATGGACAGTGGGAGATGCTTGGTAAAAATGCATCCCACAAGTGGATGAGCCAACATACCAAAGCATATCTATCACTGAAAAATTACTTAAAATAATATCAGGACAGAACCTGGATAAAGCTATCATTTTGGCTAGAAAGAAATGAATCCAGTCATCAGAGAGAATCAAAACTAAGACATAGTTAAAGCTGCATTCCAGCACCTTGTTGGAGACATGCTCAAAGATAAGGACTCTTCTGCATTTCATGACCTTGGAAAGAAAAAAAGCATTGCTTGTAGCATCTCAAGAATGGATGATGGTGGAGCCAGTGTTTGTTAGAGTAAATAAACCCAGAGAAAAAGAATGGTCTACTCTGGAATTAAATAGAAGAAAAGTTTAAAAGCTGCCCAATAGATATTTTACAAAAAATAATAAATCAATAATAAGTAAATAAACAAATAAATAAAACTGTTAAGAAATATTAAGAATGAAAGAGGTAATATTTGAAATGTAGAAATGCCTATTCTGCCAGAAAGAACTTAACAAACTTTTAGATTCCATGGTTTCATACTTTTGGGAATGCACACAGGTCAGACAAATGTCCAGCTAGATATAAACAAAAAAACTTAATGGTCTATTTATAGAAAATAGGAAAACAGAATTTTGATTCAACAATGTGGATAGCTCATCAATATGGAAAATGACATAGAAAAAAAATCTAGAAGGTAGTAAATTTTAGGGAATAATAAAACTAAAATAAATAATAGCATTATAATTTATAATTATTATAATTATTTTTATATTTTATAATTTTATAATTTATAATAATAATAATAAAATCCTCAGTTTTGAATTCATAGAAAAAGCTGGTTTAAATTCTCACCTAATGGGGCTCTTTGGTGGCTCCGGTTAATCACCCGACTCTTGATTTCCACTCAGGTGGATCTCACAGTGTGTGGGCTCGAGCCCTGTGTTGGGCTCCATGCTGACAATGCAGAATCTGGTTGGGATTCTCTCTCTCTCTCTCTCTCCCTCTCTCTCTCTCTCTCTCTCTCTTTCTCTCTCTCTCTCTTTCTCTTCTGCCCCTCCCTCACTCACAGGCATGCACTCTCTCAAAATAAACTTTGAAAAAAAATTAAAAATTAAAAAAAAATTAATGTTTATTTATTTTTGAGGAAGAAAGAGCAGGGGAAGGGTAGAGAGAGAGGGAGACACAGAATCCGAAGGAGGATCTAAGCTCTGAGCTATCAGCACAGAGCCTGATGTGGGAACCGAACTCACAAACCATGGGATCGTGACCTGAGCCGAAGTCGGGTGCTTAACCAACTGAGCCACCCCAGTGCCCCCCCCAAAAAATGTTTAAATGTACTCTCTGTGAGAGTGTTGGGGTAAGAATTTATTTATTAAGTTTATTTATTTGTTTTTGAGTGAGAGAGCATGGGCACAAGTAGGGGAGGGGCAAAGAGAGAGGGAGACAGAGAATTCCAAGCAGGCTTCAGCACAGAGCTGTCAGCACAGAGCACAACACGGGGCTCAATCCCACAAGCCCTGAGATCATGAACTGAGCTGAAATTAAGAGTCAAAGGCTTAACTGACTGAGCCATCCAGGTACCCCCAGAGTGAGAATACATTTGATTGCTAATTTTTTAAATGGGAGCATAATAAACATTGATACATATTATCATATTTTTAATCATAATATGTTAACATGTTTATTTCACTGCCTTAAATATTCCAAATGCATAAAAATTTTTAGTTCAGTTTGAAATGTATAAGTTTTCCTCAACTATTGCAAGATTTGCAAGTATGTAATGTTTTCTCATAAGAAGATAAATTTTTGACAATATAAAAAATCTTTCAAGGATTAAGAGCTGTTCAAAACTTAAAGAGTTATTTTGGGTTATATATTAACTTCATCCTTCTAACACTGAAGTATTCAAAGAAGCTTGCAATAAAAAGTATTCTTATGTCACTAATGATAAACCTTATGATATTAGTAATATAATTTGCAGTAGTGACTTATAGACCATGAGATATTTTCCATACTTCATTACATGGCAAGTGAAGTAGATGGGTCATTCTAAGTGAATTATGAAATCCCTTCTCAGACATTATACTTCTAAATAATAACAACATTTGAAGATAGTCTCCAACCACACTTAAGTTCTTAGTAACTTGACATCACATTACACAAGGTACATAAATAAGACAGTTTATACAACAGAGGCAGAGAAACTTTATATGAAGAGTCATAAACCAAATATGGCTTTGTGGGCCATGAGATCTCAAGTATGCAACTCTGCCATTGTAGGGTGAAAGCAGCTACAGAGAATGAATATGGCTGCATTTTAATAAAACTTTATTTGCAAAAACAGGGAGTCAACATGATTTGACTGTTGACCCTTATTAGGAACCTGTATGCTCTTGACATCTGACTTAGTATTTTTTTTCAGACATAGAAGCCTAGGAAGAGGAGAGGTGAATTTAGAATTGGAAGACTTAGCAAGATTTCATGTCCTGGGTCATCTTTCTAGTAAATGTGTATCATGGAGCAGGAGACACAACTTTTCTGAGCCTCAGTTTTCTTCATTTTAAAAATTGTAGGGGCGCCTGGGTGGCTCAGTCGGTTAAGCGTCCAACTTCAGCTCAGGTCATGATCTCGTGGTCCATGAGTTCAAGCCCTGCATCGGGCTCTGGGCTGATGGCTCAGAGCCTGGAGCCTGCTTCTGATTCTGTGTCTCCCTCTCTCTCTGCCCCTCCCCCATTCATGCTCTGTCTCTCTCTCTGTCTCAAAAAGAAATAAACGTTAAAAAAATTAAAAATAAATTAAAAATAAAAATTGTAATAATCTTTTATGCCTCAAAATTGTTGCAGAGATCAAATGAACACACAAATGAAAGGGAAAATTATGAATGGCAATGTGGTATATAAATGTAGATTGCTTTGGTAGCCAAGGCAGCTATGGTAGTGGTCGTAGAGGATAATATGGAAACACAACACAGAATCAACTTGATTTTTCTTCATGTGCAAGAGGAAAGAGAAAGAAAGACCTCATTCTTTTTTTTTTTTTTTTTTTTGAGAGAAAGAGAGTGTGTGTGTGTGCACAAGAAGGGGAGAAGGGTGGAGAGAGAGAAACGTAAGAAGTAGGAGTCAGAGCTTGATCCCATGACCCTGGGATCATAACCTGAGCCAATATCAGGATTCAGACACTCAACCAACTGAGCCATTCAGACACCCCAAGGACCTTACTGTGATCATACTCCTATAATGGCTTGATCCTTGAGAGCAGCAGGCCTTTGAGGAGACAGTGCTCAACCAAATATATCCTCCCTGTAAAAATACCTAATGACTTCACATAATTCTCAGGTGCCAATCTATGAGAGAACTAGAACTGGAATTAAAAACAGGAAGGCAGAAAGGCAGGAAGCAAGGAAGGAAGAGAGAAGGAAGGAAAGAAGGAGAGAAAAGGAATGTAGATATTAGAAAAATCAATAAAAAATAAAAATGTGAAATAGTTGTAGATATTATCTGTAATGAAAGCAAGCAGTCATTAATACTTAATTCACTTTTATGCAAGGTCACATCCAAGCACAATAGTTGGTTAAATTTAAGGAGGAATATCTATGTGTATATGAATAATCTTATTTCAATGTGTATTAATTCAGCTGTTATAGCTTTCCTAAAATTTGAAGGATATCTATATCTATATCTATATATCTGTATCTACATTTACATCTATATCTGTATCATTTATTTATTTTTAAATTTTCTTTTATAAAAGGTGCTTTGAAAATTCAAATGACCCAAGGGCTGGTAAATGAGCCTGTGGCCTTAAATTAAATCTCATTGAGTAAACAGTGGAACATCTTTCTGTTGGTAAAGCCAATTTGGTTAATTCTTTTCTTTCTGGGGATATGCATCTGACTGCTCTCATGAGGTATGATGGTTGCTACTTGCCTGAAGAGGAGAAAAGCCAAGTGTATGAATTATGATGACACTCTAGGCTCAGATCTTGACATTCAAGCTTGAGAAAAGAATAAAAGGAAGCCAGCCAATAGGCCATGTGAAATCAAGTATAACAAATAATTCACTAAGGAACACTTGAGGAGAAAAACGTTCCAAAATATTTGTTGTTTCTAAATCAAATCTAATTTAGCTCTGAGTCCCTAATTCCCAGAGAAGGAAGGCGCAATGTTTAGTACCAGTTATGTTCTTTTTTAAAAAAAAGAATGATCTCATTCAGCTGAAATTCATTTAGACCATTGTGATATTGTTCCATAATACCAACATATTTTTTCAAGAAAATTATTAGTAATGAAAAGGGAATATAGCCTTAGTTATAATAGGAAAGTATTATAATTATAATTATAATAAAAAAAAAACTCCATAGTGATTAAGAGCTCAGAATTTGATATGTGAGTTACAATTTTAACCTTAGTACATTTACTGGCTTTGTGATGCCAGAAAGGTTCTTTTTTTTTTTTTTAACATTCATAGTGCTCTGCTGCCTCTCTGTATGAATAAAATAAAACAGAAATTTGTTGGTACACAGTAATTTCTTACAATACATTAGATATCATTTCAATTTTGATCTTTGTCTGGCATTTTATTACAAATTCAAATAGATGTATTTTCATCTACTATTATTTAAGATTTCCAAAGAAAACAAAATCTAGACAAATAGAAACATACCTAGAGCAAGTTTCCTAGTGCTAGTGCTTTGTTTGGAAGGTGATAATCCAGGGCAGTGAGAGTAAGATAAAAGAGAAGGGAGGCAGAGAAGGATGTGAGGCAATACCAGGTGATGTGTTATCTTCTGGCCACTACATTATACCAAACCATAAAAAATAATAATGGAGGTCACCATTCAATTACACAGGTGCAGCTTCATGGTCTGTCTTGGGAGAACTGGTAGAAAGAGACCATGCCTAGGGGCCGTTTATTGGAGCATGGAGGGGAGAATAAATTTATCTGGCCATTCCTCTCATATTTTCCTGTCTCACATGGGTCAATCTTTGCTCTGTAGGAAGGAAACACACTCTCTTAAGGCCAGTCTTCCCTAAATACCCTCTCCTTCCAAATTATTTTGATGAAATTCCAGATGCCATCTGCTACCATTTGTGAACATTTCAATTATATCTCTAAAGTTCAGGACTGTTTTTTAAAGTTGCTCTGAATATTTCCAGTTCTGGCCTTGCAAGAATATTTTATAAACTACAACTACAAAATCTGAATAAAAAATATATAAATAAAAAATATTTAAAAACTATTGAAGAGCAATTAGCATGGAAGGAAAGAACATTTATCACAGACATTTTTGTGAGGGTATTTTGCAAACCATAGCATAGTAGAATGGCAGTCAAGCAGAAGTAGCAATCATAATGAGTTTGAAGTTAAAGGCTGTGCGAGTTGCCAAGAATAGGGGAGATCTTGGAGGGGGAGATAACAGAGAAGGAGGACTAATACCTACATACTGATCACCATTAAGTCAATATTTTATTCTTAAAGTAGGTATGTTGTAGACTAAGGGTCTAAGAAATCTAACAACAAAATTAACAAAAACCCAGCAGCTCCTGAAGCTAAAATGCTGAGCAGAGACTTATACCCAGTGTGCAGTGATGGGGAAAGAGGTTGGAATCCAAACTCTGCTCAAACATAAAAGGAATGGTAAAAACATAGGCATTCATTTCAGACCCAAGAAAGACCACACCCCAAGAGTAAAGACCACAATCTCAGAGGAAGACTTACACCTTAAAAGTAAGGGCAAAGCTGATATAGAACAGAGCTAACAAGCCTAACACCAAGCTTTAAATGTGACCCAAATAGTCAATGACACTCTATGTTTCCAGAAAAAACAAACAAACAAAAACATAACAACGTGGGGGTGAAGACTGTGTAATCTAGAGCTTCTATAATTTTATTTTCCATTTTCCTGCATCCAATATAAATATATGAGACATGATAAGAAAAAGAATGAAATGACTGAAAACTGAGAGAAGAAATAGGTAACAGAACCAGATCCACAGGTGATTGAGATGTTGGTGTTAATAGACCAACATTTTTATTTTAAATGTCTATGATTATATCAGCAAGGAAATATATCAACAATCAAAACAGAGTTGTTTTTTTTTTAATTTTCAAAAAATAGTATTTAGAAATAGCATTTGAAGAGATGTTGAGAGTTTTCCAAAATACATGAAAGCCAAATTATCTGTGATGCCCAAGCCAAGATAAATGTAAAGAATAGCATACTGAAACCCATACCAGCACAATAGGAATAAACTTGTGAAAATTATATATATATATATATATATATATATATATATACATACATATACATATGTACGTATACACATACATACATATAAATATATGTATATATATACATATATACATATACACATACATATATATAAATATATATGTAAATAAATATATGTATATATATATATATATATATATATCCATGACAATGTATGATACATACATGGCTTTTATCATGCTAATTACTAAATTAAAGTCTGTCACATTTGTTACAAAATAGGAGAAAAAGACGAGAAGGAGGAGGAGGAGAGGAAGGAGAGTGGGACTTTTGTGTCTTTCAGCTCTGAAAGAGTAAATCAACTTCTGTGGTGCAAGTTTAGACCCATGGAGGTAATATAGATGGTCTCTTGTCCAAGAGACATGACAGAGCCCTGAGGAGACTGAAGTAGCCCTTGAGGTAAACCCTTTAAACTTAGGAGTCCAGAGGGAGCCATTGTCTTGAGAGGTGGAGGGGCCTGTGCCCTTTTTATTAATGATGTCCCTCTTCCCAAGAGCTCCTGCACTGAACACTGAGGAAGTGCATCCTACTTGCAGAGCTGCTCTGTTTCAAATAGACCATGACTTGGTCAGAGTATCTCAATGATGGTCACAAGAAGTCACTAACCAAAAGCAGTTCCTCTTTGTTCCCTTGGGCTGCATAAGTACAGAGAACTATTGCAAGTCAAGGGAAGAAGAAGATGACATCAAAAGTAATGAAATAATTACTACCCCCTTGTACTATTATGGCGTGACCTCTACAATATATTTGTTAAATTTCAAAAACCAACAGTGAAGTATGTTCACAGTACAATACTTTCTGTGAAGGAAAAGTAAGGGAATATAAGGTTTGCATTTTAACGGGGTGTGGGTGGTGGTAAACAAATAGACATATAAATACATAATTTATTAGTTTAGTTACAGGCAGGATAATGAAGAAAAATAAGCAGGGAGAAAGAGAGTGTGCTGTGATTTTATTTTATTTTAAAATTTATTTATTTTGAGAGAGAGAGAGAAAGAGGGAGTGGGAGAGGGACAGAGAGAGGGAGTGACAGAATCCCAAGCATGCTCTGCACAGACAGCACAGAGCCTGACATGGGGCTGGAACCTACAAACCATGAGATCATGACCTGAGCCAAGATCAAGAGTCAGATACTTAACCAACTGAGCCACCCAGGTACCCCAAATATGCTGTGATTTTAGATATGGGGGTCCAAGAAATCTCTCTGAGGATGTGACATTAGAGCAGGCCCCTGGACTGAGTGAGCTAGGTATATAACAGAGAAGAGTATTTCTGGATTGGGGCCTGCTGGTTATATTTAGGGTTCAGTGAGGGGCCTTTTGAGGTTGGAAAGGAATAAAGAAAGGGTGATGTGGAAAAAGATGAGGTTGGAGGGATGGGCATGAATCAGATCACCTAGAGCTTTGTGGGCCAGGATAGGAATTTGCATTTTATTCCAAATCTGATTAGAATCACCCATTGGAGGTTTTTGAGCAGGGAAGGGACATGAACTGATTTAAGTTATGAAAAGATCCCTCTGGCTTCTGAGTGAAAAATCTGTAATGCTTGTGGGTGTAAGTAAGCAAATAAGTAAGTAAGTAAACCTCCACACTGGAGGCTACTGCAGTTTCTGCAAGGGAACATGATGCTGGCTCCGAATGGGAGGCCACGGTGAAGCTGAGACATAATAGGATTGTGCTTTGAAGACAGAGCTGACAAATCTGGAGTGTAATGTGAGAAAACAAGAAGGATCAAAGAGGATACCAGCGTTTAAAATTTTCTATCTGTTGGGGTGCCAGGGTGGCTCAGTCAGTTAAGCATCTGACTTAATCTCAGGTCATGATCTCACGGTTCGTGATTTTGAGCCCCACCTCGGGCTCTGTGCTGACAGCTCAGAGCCCGAAGCCTGCTTTGGATTATGTGTCTCCCTCTCTCTCTGCCCCTCCCCTGCTCGTACTCTGTCTCTGTCTCTCTCAAAAAATAAAACAAGGGGCGCCTGGGTGGCTCAGTTGGTTGGGCGGCCGACTTCGGCTCAGGTCATGATCTCGCACTCCGTGAGTTCGAGCCCCGCGTCGGGCTCTGTGCTGACAGCCCTGTGCAGAGCCTGAAGCCTGTTTCGGATTCTGTGTCTCCCTCTCTCTGACCCTCCCCTGTTCGTGCTCTGTCTTTCCCTGTCTCAAAAATAAATAAAAAACGTTAAAAAAAATTTAAAAAAAATAAAATAAAACAAAAACGTTAAGAAAAATTTTTTTTCTATCTATCCATCCATCTATCTTGTAGAAGGTGAGATATCTGGGTAAATGCAGATTTCTTTTATTGAGATGGGGGTATGGGGCAGAAGTAAGAATGAGGGGATCAAGGATAGCAGTATTCACATTGTTTATTTCTACTGTGAATATCATTCTGCACAAAAAAATCTCCAGTAAGGTGTTTTGTTTTGTTTTGTTTTTGGTCTGAAAGTGCTGCTACAGTATAACCCTTTTATTGTAATTATGTAACATTTGGAAAACATAGGGCCTTCTCTATGCTACAGGACTTTAAAAAATTTGTTAATCAGCTCGTTCTCCCAATGCCCTGACAGACTTTTCAACTTCTCACAATTTCTGTAGTGAGTTTTAAAAAGTAACAGCAAAACCTTTTAAAAGCATTTCAACAAACACTCAGGGCAGGCTTTTATTTTTGGAAAATTCTTGTCCTATTAAAAAATAAAATATAATTGGGGAGCCTGGGTGGCTCAGTTGATTAAGTGTAGGCTCTTGATTTCATCTCAGGTCATGATCTCAGGCTTCATGGGATTGACAACCCTATGGAGCTCACCATGCTGAGCCTGCTGGGGATTCTGTCTCTCCCTCTCTCAGTGCCCCTCCCACACTCATGTGCACATACACTCTCAAAATAAATAAATAAACATTTTTTTAAAGAGTGATATAAAAGAAATGGAATCAAAGCACTAGTTTATTCATTTGTTTGCTGTTTGTTTTTGGATGACTTATAGGAAACATTGCATTTGTATCCTCCATAAGTTATTTTTTAGTTCAGTTTGATAGTCCAAAAGCAATTAGGAACATTCACAGAAACACAAATTCAGCTCTTCCCCACCCCATACACATGTATATTGACTTTTCTCCAAACTAAATTATATTCCCTTTTAACTTGGTTTGAAAACCTATTTTAAATTGCAACCTTCTCAAGATTCTTTGTGGAGAATCGAATTAGTATATAAATCAAGAGAGAAATATAATAATACTAAGGTAACAAATGACCTCAAATTGTGTGGCTTAACACAACAGTATTATTAACTCTCTAATAAGTAACTTTCTAACAAAAAGCCTGTTGCAGCTGTTGATGTTTTTTCCAGGACAATTTCCTTTTGTGTGGTGACTGAGGGATCTAGGATTTTCCATGCGACGTTTTCTCCATCTCAACACAAATCTCCTCCAAATCCCTGTTGACAGGGCATACAGAAGTCAGAAAGGCCTATTGTACCAGCTGTTATTTGTTGTGACCTGGAAGTGATGAGTGTCTCTTCTACTTATAATTCACTGTCCACAGAAATCTTAGTGACTTAAACACAGCAACTACTTATTTCTCTCACAATCCTCAATGTGAACAGTTCTTCAAGGGATGACTCCTCTCTTGTCCATGCAGTGTGAGCCCAAGCTGGAGAATCCACCCCCAACATTGCTTATGTGTATGGCTTACAAGTCTGTGTTGGTTCACTGCTACCAACTGCAGTATCTTTTCACATGGGCCTCTCACACATGGACTTCCTCACAGCATGGCAGGTGGGTTCCAAGAATGAGTATCCCGAAGAACAAAAATTGAATGCTACCATTGTCTTAAGACTTAGGTACAGAAGCTGACACGGCATGACTTCCACTATATTCCATTAGGCACAGTGGCCACACAGATCTCCCACATTCAAGAAAAGAGGATACAGGACCCAATTCTTAATGAGCAGAATGTCAAATGTGTAGCCATAATAAATGTATATTTCAAGAACAGTTTTCATGTCTCTAGAGGCAAGGATGACAAAAGATGTGATTATATGAGACCCCTTTTATTTGATGTACATTTGTTAAGCAGCTATTAAATATAAAACTGTTCACCAAATTTTTGAATAAACAAAGGTCTATTCAGTCGTTGAAATCACACTTCATATGTTCTGAAAATCCTAAGTAGAGACCAGGAAACTTTGGGTGGGGCTGGGAATAATGGATTAGGAGTTCTCAGATAAAGCTTCCTCAGAACTGGCACTTAATATTGATTTTAAAATGTTTGAGATTCAAGAAACTAAAATTGAGAGCAAATTATTTCATTTGGAATGACTATGTCAATAAAGAATAAAGTAGGGAGCGCCTGGGTGTCTCAGTCAAATGTCCGATTTAGGCTCAGGTCATGATCTCTGGGTTCATGCGTTGGGCTCTGTGCTGACAGCTCAGAGCCTGGAGCCCACTTCAGATTTGTGTCTGGCTCTCTGTCTCTCTCTGCCCCTTCCCCCTCATGCTCACTCTCTCTCTCTCTCAAAAATAAACATTAAAATAATTTTTTTAATAAATAAAAAAAATGAATAAAGTGGGTGACATGGGTTTAAGTTACCCAATGCCAGGGGGTCAGATCTGACAATCGTTTAAAGCAAATAAGGTAATACTGGATTGAAAAAAAAATGGAAGTATATTTTGGAGAGCTTCACATGGTAGGTTAAAGAAATTACACTTGATTTACTTGGTTGATTTTGTAAGTTTTCAAATACTTTTGAAGAATATGTGGATGAAAGTGCTAACACTGTGAAAAAGTTGTCTCTCTTTCTGTGACTAGGCCTAATCTCCTCTCTTTCCTTTAGCTATCTATGACTGATGTTACATTGCCAGCCTCTATTTCTGGAGGTTCTGCATGTTTTTCTGGTATGCTCAGAGCTAAGTTTTCCTGCTATGATGCAGAATTTCAACTTTAATTCTAAAGAAGAGTAAAATTCCTACTAAAATATTTAAATAAATCCTTGTATTCTTGATTTGATGCAATTATAAATATGCATCGTACATTACAATGGCTTATCTTACATGCTTTTTGTTCTGTTTGAAGAAAGGACTCAACAGAATTATTTTTAAGATTCATGTATTATATGGGAAAAACATAAATGCACCGTTTCCTTGGTCATTCTTATACTAGAAGCTGACAAAGTATGTAGGTGACACATTTACATCGTTAAATTTTGTCTGTCCCTTGAACTCTAAACTCAAAATCAACTGACTACTTGTTATCATCTGTCAGTCATCACAAAGGCATATTAAATTTTTTTTAACGTTTATTCACTTTTGAAAGAGAGAGAGAGTTCATGCAAGTGAGGGAGGGGCAGAGAGAGAAGGAGACACAGAATCTGAAGCAGGCTTCAGGCTCAGAGCTGTCAGCACAGAGCCCAACACAGGGCTCGAACCTACAAACTGTGACATCACAACCTGAGCTGAAGTTGGACGCTTAACCAACTGAGCAACCCAGATGCCCCCACAAAGACATACTAAACTTAACATGCCCAGGGGTGTCTGGATGACTCAGTCAGTTGAGCATCTGACTCTTGATCTCCACTCAGACCATGATCTCACAGTTTGTGAGTTTGAGCCCCAAATCAGGCTCTGCGCTGACAGCACGGAAGCTGCTTGGGCTTCTGTCTGTCCCTCTCTCTGCCCCACCCCCCTTTCTCTCTCTCAAAATAAATAAATAAATTTAAAAAACAAACTAACAAAACTTAACATGTCCAAAATCACACTCAAGATTTTTGACCAAACCCTGATTCTTTATCAATGTAGTAGGTTTTAAATGGTGGCCGTGTTTTGATGACCCCCCCAAAAAGAGATCTATGTTCCAATCTGTAGAAACTGTGAATGTGAGCAGGTTTGGAAAAGAGGTCTTTGCAGATGCAGTTAATTTAAGGATCAACAGATGAGATCATCCAGGATTATCTACACCCATCTAGATAATCCCATGAGAAGTGACTTCATTAAAAGTCAGAAGAGGAAAGACACAGAGGAGAAGACTGTGTGAAGATGGGGGACAGAAATTGCAGTTACACTAGGACAAGCCAAAGAATGCCTGGAGTCACCAGAAACAAGAAAAGAACAAGGAAGGATTCTCCCCTAGAGACTTTGGAGGGAGCTTGGCCTCCCTGACATCTTGAGTTTGGAATTCTGGCCTCTTTAACATGAGAAAATAAGTTTCTGTTATTGTAAGCCACCAGTTTTTGGTCATTTGTTATAGCATCCCTAGGAAATAAATACATCCAGCCATTCCTATCTCAGTAAATGTCCCAGGTAGTCAAAATGTGTACCTTCATCCCACATCCCAATGTGTACCTTCTTACCTTATTCCCACATTTCTTTATACGATGCAGCACTAAATCCTTTTGGTTTTAGCTTCTTTCATATATGTCCACTTTTCCCTATCTCTATCTATAGTTCATAAACTATCACCTTATGCCTGAAATACTACGGTAGTTTCATGAGTGATTTCTCACTTCTACTCTCCAGCCCTACCAGACTTTTCTGCGCACAGCAGTGTTATTTGTCTGAAAAACAGATTTGGCCGTGCTATCCTCCTTGCCCCCATGAAAGCCTTCAGTAGTCCATTGCATTTAGGAGTAAAACAAAATTACTAACTCATGTAGTCTACAACACCTGGCATGATCTTGCCTTTAAATATTTTTCTAGCCTTGTTGTTTTTTCATTAATAGACTTCTTTTTTTTAAGAGCAGTTTTAGGTTTACAGAAAATTAGGCAGAGAATACAGAGAGTTAGTTCCTTTTTCCCCTCCCAATCCTGCACATAGTTTCCCCTATTATTGACATCTTAGTGTCCACCTTTCACTTTTCACAATTGAACCAATAATGATCCATTATTATTAACTGAAGTCCATGGTTTACATTAAGGTTTACTTTTTGTGTTATACAGTTTTGTGGATTTGACAAATGCCTATTGTCATGTATCCACAAGTATAGTATCATACAGAATAGTTTCACTGCCCTAAACAACTTCTGTGCTCACATATTCATTCCTCCACTTTCTCTAAACCCCTGACAACCACTGATCTCTCTACTGTATCCACAGTTTTGCCTTTCCCTGAACATTTTACACTTGGAATCACACAGTATGTAGCTTTTTTAAAGATTGATTTCTTTCACTTAGCAATATGCATTTAATGTCATTTTATAAGCTGATAGCTTATTTTGTTTTATTGTTGATAACATTACATTGTAGGATGTACCAAAGTTGGTTTATTCATTCACCTATTGACATTACCTTGATTGCTCCCAATTGGGGGGGAATATGAATTAAAAGCTTTTTTCAATTCAAAGCTATACATGTTTGTGTTTAAAGTTATACAATACTTAGCACCCTTATTTCTAGTAACTCTATTTCTGTCCAAGAGAGCTTAATATGTGTACCCCAGGGAAGTTTCCCCCATTGCCATGCCAATCTAACCTAAGAGCCTTAAAGTCAAAGAGCTCACAAATAATTCAAATTTTTTTCCAAGTTGAATATATGTGCAGTGTGATTTCCCTTTTAAAGGTTAATGGTGTTTTGCTTTTTTACTAAAACCCCACCAATTATTTTGGAGTATGTTTTATTTGTAGATTTAATGCATTAAAATTCATTTTCTATTTCAATATGCATATGGATGTTTATCTATGTGTGTGGGAATTTGTTTTATCCTTGGGCGTTTTTGAGAGCTGTAAACATTTTGTCCTCCTGAAATGAAGTCTTAAATAGCAATGATTGTAGATTTATTAAGTAGACAATAGATTAACATCAATCAGGCTTAATATATGCAGTTGAATTACCAAGTCTCTTCCCTTTAATTAGCAGAGTATAAAGGAAACATTTCCAAAATGGAATGGTTAGTATGCAGGTTAACTTTAGGAGTTGTTTTTCCCCATTAGTGTGAGAAAGAGATTTTCCAGCAAAAGTTAGTCATGGGTTTTCTTCCAAGTCAACACTTGGTCTACCGGCTTTTAAAAGACTGGGGCTGCAGGACTAAATGATGTCTAACATTACATATGAGCCAAATAATTCGTGACATTTTTTCTTTCTTTCTCTGTGGGAGGTGGGGAGAGATTTATTTGAGACCTAAACAGAAGACTAGTGTTGAACTGTGGGCTCAGAAAATAGGTTTGTAGTTTCCTTCCTCTATTTTCTCTCTCTCTTATCTTCCAAAGCCTTAGAAATTCATCAAGAGGAAGTTATAACTAATCTCCCTTCTTTTTAGGTCTTAATTTCTTAACTCACTTATTATAACATGTTCTTATGATCACACTTGCTATAAAATGTTATGGTGTGAAATGCAGAATAATGTTCCAATGAAGAGTGATCAAATGTCAACCTAAATTACATTGGCACAAGATAAAGTCAGAAATCAGATGTGTTTCAATATTTTTTTCCTATAATAATTCTATAACTTTGGGTGCTGATTATCTTTTGACAGTGTTGCTTATTTCTTATTTATATCAATGAAACAAAGTAGACGTAGTTGAAAATCTATTGCCTCTTTGAGGAATTTTAATAGATTGTGGCAGTAGGTTGGGATTCTTTCCTACCTTTGCTTATAATCATATGAGCAGATTATAGCTGAGACAAAGGTCTGGAGATACATTTAATCTTTTCAACAAAATGAAGGTTGTAGAAAAGGCTCCATATCTGGTGCTCTTTTCTTTGATCTGAAAACTAAAGCTGGCTTCTTTTTGTGGGTCACAGTAGCTATTTGTGCAATTTTATTAACCGTAATGCCACTTTTTCTGATACTGTTTCTTTCATCTAAACGTCTCAGAAGGTTTTACAAACAGAAGCTTTTTTTTAATTTTATGCAAAATACTTTATTGTGAAACTTGTGATTCCATAATTCATTCCAGTCAGCTACCACTGGAGGGGATGAGGAGGACAGTTCAAGGAAGGGGTCTCTGTGATGTGCCCCTATCAGGAATCCTCAAAATCTGAGGGGTCCTTGAAGTCCCTGTCAATGTCCATTGCTACTTTCTACTCTGCATCTATTTTTTTCCCTGTCTTTCTTTATCTTTTCCTTTACTTACAAATTTGAAATATATATACAAAATAAATGCAAAGATAAAATTATATGAAATTCAAATTACCACCACCAATAATTAAATGTGATAGATGGTATTGTTTGGTTGAAACAAAATTGCTCATATTAGGAATAATAATAGAAATATAGAAGCTCATGTCTGCTTTGCTACTTAATTTATTTCTGTGTTTTTTCTTGAACAGTGGTAATGCTTGTCTGTATAATGTGTTATATAGAACATTATTAATAACTTTAAGGTTTTGTTAGCTAGGTTCAGGATATTTATGCTCATCTTGACCCAAACTCTGCTACTGACCAGTACTCAAGTACCACTTGGTACTGATAGGTGATAATTCTATACCTCTTATTTAACTGAAGAATATGGTTAATGTTACAGGGCTATTAAAATCCAAATTAAATTAATACCCAGTCTAATTAAATAGTCAATTAGAGACAGAAAAAATTCTTCTTTGCATATTTAATACCACATTTTCTGTTAATAATCTGTAGTAAGTTGGTACAAAGTTAAGACCAACTCAGTATATCTACCGCTATGTGAATATGATGCTGAGTGTTAGGAGATAGGTTATTGGATACTCAGCATTCCCATGTTCTTGTGCTTTGACTCAATTTTCCTATCACTTTTTCCTGTTTTAAATTATTATGACATAAAGTCCACTATAAACATAAAGGTAAACGTAGGCTTTAAGTGGCCATGTAGACTAGGCATCAGTTAATATTTCTTAAGGACCAGATAATAAATATTTTAGACTTCGAGGGTCCTACAGCTCTCTTGTAACTTACCCAATTTTGACATTCTGGCCCCAAAGCAGGCACAGACAATATATTTTTTAAAATATTTATGGCTGTGTTCTCCCTAAACTCATTGATCCACAGCTATAGGTTTCAGAGTTCTAATCTAGATATTATATTGTCCAATATGATACCAATTAGACATATATCTTGACATTGCATTATTTAAAATTAATTATTTTTGTGTCTCTGTGTTTTAACTACATTTCAGATGCTTAAGAACTATACATGGCTAGTGGCTACCATATTGGAACAATGCAGATAAAGAATATTTCCATATATAATATTTCTATTTTTACAGAAATTTCTATGTTATCACACTGATGGAGGATTTAAAACATGCTTATGTTGCTGTCTTTAGTTATCATTGAACTGATGACATAAAATATAAGAACATATGTCTGGCAGAAACTCCTGAAACACATTCCCAGACCTCAGAGAGGCAAACTAACTGATTTTAGCAACATTTAAATAGTAAAATGAGCCATCTTGACTCTGGTAATACATTTTTAATCTCGGGAAAGTCTGTGTCTCTGTCATCTTATCTCTTATATGAGAAATACAATGCCTGCCCAGTTTATCATCCTGTGGTTTTTTTTTTTTTTTTTTTCAACATTTTTTATTTATTTTTGGGACAGAGAGAGACAGAGCATGAACGGGGGAGGGGCAGAGAGAGAGGGAGACACAGAATCGGAAACAGGCTCCAGGCTCCGAGCCATCGGCCCAGAGCCTGACGCGGGGCTCGAACTCACGGACCGCGAGATCGTGACCTGGCTGAAGTCGGACGCTTAACCGACTGCGCCACCCAGGCGCCCCTCATCCTGTGGTTTTGAAGAGGGATTTAACTCTTGGAGGCTCTGGCAAATATTGTAGGACAAGTAGGACCACATGGCAACCAGAATATGTTTGGGAAAGCAAATCAGTGTGATTACTAAGATTATGGGAAGAGAGAATAGGGAATTCAAATCTTGGTTTTGCTATTTTCCATGTGGATTTCTTCGAGACCCTTGGTCTCCCAAAGCCACTGTTTGTTCATTAATCCCTTACCGTTGTTGTGAAGATCAAATAAGATAATGTACTTAAATCTGCTTAATGCAGTGCCTGGTTCATAGTAAGTTCTCAGTAAATGATAGCTACTACTGTCGCACACTGAAGAAGGGAGGAGAAAATATCATGGCGTTAGGCACAAAGACTTCCTGCCACAGTGGAAATATCCAACTGTAGAAGCACATTGGAAAAAAATAAAGTTAAGGAAGAAAGATAGACCAGACACATGAGAGAAAAACAAGAAGGGAAGAAAAGAGAATTTTAAGTGTACACTGATTGAAGGAAAAGGATATATGATTGCAGACTAATGGAAATTGTACCAAGTTCATGAAGAAGGGATAAAAATGGTTGAAATGTAAATCTTTTTTAAAGGAAAATTTAAGAGGGTCAGTTAAATGAGAAAATTTCTGGAAATGGCTTCATGTATAAGTGCCATCCAAACATAATAATGGATTAGTACAGCTTCCCTAGATAGGCTGCTATGGGTAACTGCACATCTGGAGATCATAGATGAAATGAGGTTGCTGATTTCTAGATTGATTATTTATGTATGTATGTATGTATGTATGTATGATTTATAGACAGCATGAGCACAAGCAAGAGGGGAGAGAGAGAGAGAGAGAGAGAGAGAGAGAGAGAGAGAGAGAGAGAATACCTTAAGTAGGCTCCACGCTCAGTATGGAGCCCAACGTGGAGCTTTATCCCAAGATGCCTGGGATCTTGATCTAAGCCAAAAATGAAGAACTGGAAGCTCAATCCAGTGAGCTACCCAGGTCCCCCTGCTGAATGCTAGATTATGACTCATCTATCCAGTCTCCTCTGCTCCATGAATTCGGCATACCCCAGAGACTATATGGTGAAGTTATACAATGTAATGCAGCCCCC
Organism: Neofelis nebulosa; assembly: GCF_028018385.1. Classification (NCBI taxonomy): domain Eukaryota; kingdom Metazoa; phylum Chordata; class Mammalia; order Carnivora; family Felidae; genus Neofelis; species Neofelis nebulosa. The sequence goes on along the minus strand of NC_080785.1, from coordinate 121,850,825 downwards.
TCTCTCTGCTAGTCAGAAGGTGACCAACTATCTCAGTTTTCTCAGGACTGAGGGGTTTTGTGGGACACATGGATTTCTGTGCTAAAACTGGGACAGCCCTGGGAAAACAGGTTTGGATGTTCTCTCTAGTAGCTATCAGGTTTCTAGAAGAAAGAATGTTTAGCTTAGGACTCAATAAATCAGGGCAATTAGCATTAATGATGCTTGTGGGTCTACCACATTCTTACTAATATATGGTCAGAATACTGGGGAGAATTAGACAGCTGCAGGCACCAGTTAAAGAATCCTGACTATGGGACACCTGGATGGCTCAGTCAGTTAAGTGTCTGACTCTTGATTTCAGCTCAGGTCATGATTTCACAGTCATGAGATCAAGCACTGTGTAGGGCTCTGTGCTGGGTGTGGAGCCTGCTTGAGATTTTCTCTCTGTCTTTCCCTCCATCTGCCCCTCTCCCCTGCTCACACACATTCTGTTTCTCTCTGTCTCTCAAGGAAAAACAAAAAAACAAAAAACAAACAAACAAAAAAAGAATTGTGACCTTAGGTGAGTAAGTTGATTCAATGAGCTAAAGGTCCCTGACTGAGCCTTATTTACTCTTGCTTCTCTTGACCTTTTCATACACTTCAGAATATATTTTCAGAAATCACAGAGATTCCTGTGAACACATTTGGAAAACCACTGATCTACTCCAATAAGGAAGGGGACAACAGACCTCAAGATACCACTCCATGCTTGTTTTGTCAGCTGATTCGCATCAAAGCAGAAAATCAAGCTCGGAACTTATATATTGAGAAACACAGAATTCAAAACTTTGCCAAGACCACTGATTCTCCACCTTGGTTAGGATTGGGATCTTCTGGGATGCTTTAAAAATCATAGATACCTGGGTCTTATCCCAGAAGATTTTGAATCATAGCACTTGACTGTGCCCCGGGTATAGAGATGTTTAAGGTGTCCTAAGTTATTCTAATTCAAGCCATGGCTGAAAAGCATTGGCCTAGGCTGAGGACTAACATCAAGCAAACAAACAATACATTCACACACACACCCCACAGAGAATGCACATTGGCATTGAGGTCAGGAGATATGGGTTTGATTTCATCTCTATCAATGATTAACCTATGACTTCTAACAAATACTTCAGTCTGTGCTTCATGAGATATTGGCCAGTTTGTTTCAAACTTTTTAAAACCATGGAAATCTTTAAGTGAAAATTTTGTGGGAACCTGTTACATCACACACGTTAAAGCAGAATTGTTTTGGTTCAATAGGTAATGAGACCAGGTGGCTCAACATCCTGTCTGGATACTACCAAATGCTACTGAGGCACAGTTTCGGAAGTTTCCATGCTCTAAACAACCCACATGGCATTTTGATCTCTAGGGCTCTATTTTGTTCATAATTGTTATTTTATTGGATAAAGCTGAATACTTGTCAGGAGATTTGCTTTCACCTGATTGCATGTGACCTTAACCACACAAAAGGCCTATTTTTTTTTTTTGTCCAATAAAAAGGGAGTGTTGACCTGAAGTCATTTTTACTTACAAATTTTAAAGTTGTTTCCTTTTCACCAGCCAACAGCAATAGTATGATAGAAATGCTCCAATGTTCTATACTTCACAACAGTAGGACAGATTACTTCTTCTTTTTTTTTTTTTTACAATTTGTCCATATTTATTAATTTTTTTCAATATATGAAATTTATTGTCAAATTGGTTTCCATACAACACCCAGTGCTCATCCCAAAAGGTGCCCTCCTCAATACCCATCACCCCCCTTCCCCTCCCTCTCACCCCCCATCAACCCTCAGTTTGTTCTGAGGACAGATTACTTCTAATTGAAAGATTCTCAGTCTCTTTCCCCTAGCCTGTAAATATTTTATATCACAACTGGAGCTGAAGGGCAGCCTTTCAAATTTTGAAAATTGGGTCACAATTGGTTTGACCTGAGCAAATTCAGGAGAGGCTACATCATCAAGAAGTAGTTCACCTTTATTATTTATAAGAATACAGAGGCAGATGTGCAATTGTTCCCTGTATAATTTTCATACATAAAATATCATGTACATGGAGAACACTGTCAGATAGCTAGTGCACTGCATTTATTTCAGATGTGGCGTCATCTCTTTGTCACTGTGTTTAGTAAACACACTTCCATTGTGGTGAGTGGATGGCTGTCAGTTCTGTTTTCTCTGCAAATATCCAGTGGCTTTCAGAGCCTTGCTTCTTGTCTTGTCCCATTTTGTTTTCAGTAAATCGCTTTCATATTTATGTATTTGATGAACTCTTCCTTAACGTTAGCAATAAAATACAAAGCTTTTTATCAGAGATTCTCATTCTCAGTGAGCTTTTCTGAAATCCACCAACCTTACGGATTCACACGGTTGTCTGTCTGCTGCAGATGTCAAATGCCTCCTCCTCTCGTCCTCCTGCTCACTCTCTTTTGAAACAAGTCCCCAAATACTGCGTATTCATAGACACAGGTTAGTTGTTTCCTCACCAAGCCCTTCTCAGTCAAAACATGGAATCTCTATCAGTAGAGCCATTTGTCTTTCACGACAGAAGGTAAATATACCTGACTCACAATCCAGGATAAATCATGCTCATTGCTCAGCTTGACTTGGGAGGAGAAAGCCTTTTAATTGAAAAACAAGAAAAAAGTATCTCATGGGTGAAAACATTGAGGTGAATTTAGGAATGTGGAGATCTGCTTCCTTTGCTGTTCATTTTCCTAGTTAAAGAACAACTGTTGCCTTGGATAGTAATTTACAACTTACAAAAATTTACCTCTGATGATGGCATTTCTTCAAATGCCACATTTTTTTTTTTTTGCCCTTGAACACTATTTCAGTTTTGTTAATCCAGAAATGTGAAGTCTTTGACACAAAATATTTATTTGGGCATTATCTGAAGAGCCAAAGAGCCAAACAAATGACTTTGACCAATAAAATGGATAGGTAACTATTTTCTTTATGTTTAGAAAGTAGATGTATTATTTCAGTGTATTATCCCTCCTTCTTATGATAATCAATAACTACTTCTCAAATTTCAAGGGTAATTTATCTTTTCAGGCAGCTACTGTGGAATCATAAGATCTGTAATCTTGCTGACTAATTTTGTTTTTATTTTAAGTTATGTGAAGAGTGTTTCCTTAATTGCACTGTCTCCTCCATACTACATGATCCACAAAAAGTTTCATTTCTCTGGAATCAAGTATTAAATCTCAGCAAAAATTACACCTGGGGAGGGAAATCTGGTCAAACAGGTTAAGATGAAGATATTTTTTTGGTGCATCTTTGTCTTCTCTCTGCTCCCTTGTGTTTATGCTCATACTCCTTAACATTTCACTCTTTTTCAAGATAAAGTGAAACGATAATGTATGCTTAACACACTGAAGAAAGAAATGGCTGCTGATCTTCAGCCAGGTTGGAAAGTGGACACTGCAGTTTTTTGCCTTTGTTTTTGTTTCTGTTTTTAATTTGAGTCTCTCGGTGTGCTCAGACAGTTCTGAGGACATTGCATTCCTCTTCTCTTCCATGATGAGTGGACTATTCTTATAATTAATGATTCTCCATCTCATTTTGATGTATCAGTAGCTTGAGAAGCTTCATCACAGCATGCTTCTTTTTCCAGAGGGAGGCAGAATAACACAGGGGATAAAAACTATGGATCATGGAATCAGACAGGTAGAGGTAGAGGTGTACATGCATTTTGTCGCTTCATAATGTGTGATTTTAAGAAAAGAATTTAATTCTTTAATCCTCAGTGCTCCTTAAAGTGATAATGAAAACATTCCTTAATGTATAAAGTTATTGAGAAGCTCTGATGACAGTATTTGAAATTAATTAGGAACAGGATGTAGCACATGATAAACCACCAATATATCAGGTACGATTATTTTAAATTCTCCCCCTCTTTATCCTCATCCCCCCTCCTATTCAATTATCACCATGATGTAGTTATTGAGCTACCCGTATTAATAAGAGTTATCACCAGTCCTCAAGTGAATTGAAGAAGAGAAGCTTATAAACCATTATAATAAACTAAGCCACATAAAGGAGAGACTTTACTGGTGAAATGTTACCACTCCGGACATTTTTATTCAAGAGAGGATTTAGAAGATAGTAAAACCTTAATACAAAGGCAGATAGAAGAGATGAGCATCTCATTTAGTAAGTCATGATCCCGTTGACTCTCTAGGGGAAAATGTCTTGCTCTTCAGTAGGCTTAGGGGGGCTCAGTATCCCCTTGAATCACCTTTGGACAATGCTGTGGGCCATAGGAACTCACACACCCTGCTGACACCTCAAGGAAAACTTAAATCCAACTCTATACTTTCCAGGACGAGTAAATCTGTGTACAAAGTATGCAAAAGATTAGTCTAACTCTTTGAAAAAAAAAAATAACTTACCAAGTGGTTCTTTCAGCAGGAGCCTGCTGTAATTCACTGGAACTCTATTATATGCTTGAATGAGCCCTGAAACAACACTACTCTACTTTATCCAGAGAGTTATGCATGATCACACGGAGAAAAACAAGTATCAACAATAGCCTCTGCATAAAGTGTTATTGTCTTATTAGCATATTTACCGGACGTATGCAAGTCATGAGAGGTTCATCCCAGAGGGTCTGCTGGGGAGGGAGGGGTGGAGTCTAAATATGTGCTTGGTAGTAGTCAGAGTCTGGCCAAATAAGGACTTCCATTCCAGAGCTCACATATTTGGCTGTAAGTAGAACAATTCACAGTACTTGAATAGATGGGAAACATGCCTCTTTTCCTCTACTTGCTTGTAATGCTCAGACATCTTTGGACTTCATATTGGTTTCTAAATATGCATCTTCTACATACTATAAAAGTGGTCCTCTGGGAGGGTTGGTGTGTAGTGACAGACATCAAAAATGCAAACTGTATAGGCTGGTGTTTAAAGTTCTCCATAATATCACCCCAAGCCTCTTCTTCAACCTTATTTCACATTCTTTCTTTGACTTTACACTCCAGCTGAGCTGGACTCTTGTAAATCCTCTCAACTCAGACTTCATTTATTCCATTACCTTCTCCTAGAATGTCTTCTCCATTTTATGATTTTTGAGGCCCAGCTCAATGTCATCTCTTTCTTAAAGCTTTCTAGTGGTATCTTTTTTTTAACTATTTATTTTTATTTTTTTTAATATGAAATTTATTGTCAGGTTGGTTTCCATACAACACCCAGTGCTCATCCCCTCCCTCTCACCCCCCATCAACCCTCGGTTTATTCTCAGTTTTCAAGAGTCTCTAGTGGTGTCTTTAAGAAATTCTGAGGTCCAAATTGGTGCTATTTATATCTTGTATGTATCTTATTTACTCTCTTAATGCATACATCTTTGTCAGGATTATGTCCTCTTTATCTCTTCATTTCCCATAATGCTTACCACAGCACAGAGTTGGTAGTGATGCTTCTTCAGCCATTATAAAAAGACAGACTGCAAGTTCATGACTCTCCATGAAATTAGCATTGAACTGCGGTCTCAGGGCAAGCTGGAGAGAAACACCTGTAAGGAAACATGAGATGGAATCATTTGCTTACCTGGGGCGTATGGTCTATACATTTTTGCAGAGTTCATTACTTCTACTTCTTATAATGGCCAATCAATATTTGTAAAACTTCATGGGCAATTTATCTTTTGAGTTAATCACCCTTAGGTTATATGGTTTGTAGTCTTGCTGACTAGATTTTATTTTTTTATTAATAGGTGTGAAGAGAATTTCCTTAAGTTCACTGTCTTCCCCATAACACATGATCCATGAAGCATTGTTTTCCACAAAAATTACACCCAGGGGCAGAAACTGTTACCTGGTCAAACACGTTAAGGTAAAGATGTCTTATTGCTGAGACCTCATCTTTTCTTGGCTCCTTTTCACATGTACTAGCATTCCTCAACATATCATTCTTCTTCAAGATAACATAAAAAATATATGCCTAACACAGAGAAGAAAACAAATGGCTGCTGATCTTCAGCTGAGTTGAGAAGTAGACAATGTAGTTTCTTAGAATTCTAGTCACACACCATCTTGTAGGTGATTTTACCTGGAACTCTTACCAGTGATTGACAGAGATCACAATGGATTCTGAGAAAGCTTTCCTTGTGGGGCTGACATGGGGGAAAGGCAATAGTAGCTGCTGTAATTGGAGCACAGAGCTTCCCTAGGCCTATCTCCCATCTTTTAGATGGAAAAAAAAAAATCTGAAGTCATTCTATTTTTAAGTTTTTAAATATTTTATTTTATAAAGGGAGAGAGAGTGTGAGCAGTGGGGAGAGATGGGAGGAGAGAGAGAGAATCTAAAGCAGGCTCCCCTCTCAGTGTGGAGCCCAACTTGGGGCTCGATCCCACAACCCTGGGATCATGACCTGAGCCAAAATCAAGAGTTGGACGCTCAACCTACTGAGCCACTCAGGCGCCCCAATTCTATTTTTAATTTTGAGGAATCTTCATACTATTTTTCACAGTGGCTGCACCATTTTGCTTTTCCACCAACTAGAGGGTATAATCCTAAGAGAAATAAGTTAGACAGAGACAGAAAAATACCATATGATTTCACTCAAATGTGGAATTAGTAAATGAAACAAGTGAACAAAGAGACAAGAGACAAACAAAAGAGACAAACAAAAACCTAGACCCTAAATACAGAGAACAAACTGATGGTTACCAGAGGGCAGGTGGGTGGGGGGATGGGTGAAACAAGTGAGGGGGGTTAAGAGTACACTTGCCGTGATGAGCACTGAGTAATGTATAGAATTGTTGAATCATTATATTGAACACCTGAAACTAATACAACACTCTGCTCATTATACTTCAATTAAAAAAACTCTGTTAAGTTCGTTAAAAAGTAATCTGAAGAAGAAGGATAACAAAAACTGTCACTTTTAGGGTACTGGGGAAAGGGAAATGCAAAACACATTTCAAAAACTTTTATTCCCAGGGGAGTGGTAGGACTATGTGCAAAGAAATTACAATGGTAGGCAGGACCTGAGCCCTGAACAGGCCACACCATGATGCATCCATGGTTCCCAAGGAACAGTGCCTTCCCAAGATTAACCAGATCCTCAGGATGTCTCCCCTGCTTCCCACTGCTAGGCTAATGGAGCATCAATTGAAAGCAAGTGGGACACTGCCAGGAGACTGGAAGAGTCTCACCAGGCACAGCACAAAGTTCCCAAACTGAAATTCAAACAGACATTAATTAATGCTTTCTATTCATGTTTTCTGCCTATTTCTTCACTGGATTATTTGTTTTTTTGGGTGTGGAGTTTGGTGAGTTCTTTATAGATTTTGGATACTAGCCCTTTGTCTGATATGTCATTTGCAAATATTTTTTCCCATTCTGTTGGTTGCCTTTTAGTTTTGTTGATTGTTTCTTTTGTAGTGCAGAAGCTTTTTATCTTCATGAGGTCCCAATAGTTCATTTTTGCTTCTAATTCCCTTGCCTTTGGAGATGTGTCGAGTAAGAAATTGCTGCGGCTGAGGTCAGAGAGAAACTTAACAGAAGACTATGGGGGAGGGGAAGGAAAAGAAAAAAGTTAGAGAGGGAGGGAGCCAAACTATAAGAGACTCTTAAAAACTCAGAATAAACTGAGGGTTGATGGGGGGTGGGAGGGAGGGGAAAGAGGGTGTTGGGCATTGAGGAGGGCACTTGTTGGGATGAGCATTGGGTGTTGTATAGAAACCAATCTGACAATAAACTTCATATTTTAAAAAGATGCTTTCTATAAAACCATCCCCTACCCTAAACACAAGACATCTCTAGGTGTCTTGAGTGAGACCTTTGTTATGCTGAAGGTAATCATAGCAATAACAAACCTTAAACCCAGCCTAACTCCTAAAGAGGAGTTAAGGACACCAACCACAAAACAACACTAAAGGCCTGGCAGGAGAGAAGGCATGACCCCTTCCAAGCATAAAAACTACTTCCTCAGTCTGTTCTTACTGAAAGACTCTGTCTCACCTGCAACAAAAAAAACTATAAGGCAGAACCCCAAGGTTGTAGTCTTTGCACATGGTTGTTGGGGCTGCCACTCTCCCCTCTGGGAAGAGCCCAGCCTGCCCCTCTTTTCAGTGTTTTCATCCAGGGTTCAATCCAAGATACCTCATTACATTTAGTTGTCAGTCTCCTTCCAGAATTTGAACTGTGGAGAATTTTCCAATTCATCAGTCTGACCCCAGCATGACTTTCAGGACACCCCAGATGGAAGAGGGATCTGTAGAGTGACACCACATCTCCAGGGCTTTTGACGTTTTTAAATATAGTATAGTTTAGTATATAGTATATTATAGTTTTAAATATAATCATTTAATATATGTATCTTTAATTTGTATGCTATTTATATTTTAAAAATAGGTAAAATATATTTTAAAAATCAGTGCCAGGACGCCTGGGTGGCTCAGTCATTTAAGCGGCCTACTTTGGTGCAGGTCATGATCTCTCGGCTCTTGTGAGTTGGAGCCCTGTGTAGGGCTCGGAACAGAGTCTGAAAACCATTGAGATGGAGAATCTCTGCTATTTCCAAATCTCACATTCTAGGATTCTGAGACACCAGATACATAGGGGAAAGTAGGTCTTCTTGACACGTGTTTCTGTAAGAGCCAAATTTGATATAATAGATCTATTCCAAAAAGCAAAAGGAACTCAAAATAATCCAACTGTGAGGTGTGTGAGCAGCTAGATATTCTGATTTTGAATTTGTGGAACAAACCTCCAAGTTAGAGAAGGCTTGGCACCTACATTCTTGATTAGATTTGTTGCAAATGCTCTTCAAGTTTTTGTTCTTGCCTTTTCCTATGGAGCCTGAAAGTATTATCCCTACAAATAAGGTGGAAAGTTCTGCTTGTTACAAGTAGATAAAGAGATTACATGCCTATCTCTGTGGTATCTAAGCACCCTACAGTTGAGGAATTGAATACATCCACTTACAAACATGCAGTTTGCTCTACTTATCCACCCTCTCTATTCTGTTCTCAAAAATTAAATTGTGATAGACTTTATAAAAAAAAAACATAATGGTTGTTAAGATCAGTATTTTAGTGATTCTTACAGAATAGATAGTAATCAAGCATGCCCTTTTTTGATTTGAACAAGGAGAACACAAAAGCCCATTGAAAGAAAAAATAATACTCCACAATGACTACCGTTATGAAGTTGGATAGTAATTAATAAACAGCCCTTGGGGGAACTTCCTGTGTTGGATTTGTATTATTTTTCTTGAATTAACCATACAATAACTCACAATGAAAGAGTGACATGCATCTCTGGTGAATTATGAAACATCTAACACAGTGATTGAGGAAAAAAACTCCCTTAAGGATTCCAACATATATTTAATTATGTATGTTCATGACTTCTCTTTTTCAAATTTAATTCATAAGATTTTGTCTTTTGGAATCACATGAAACCTTTTCAGAAAAAATCCTCCTGACTACCCCACCAGGCTCTTTTGCCTGTTTGTATTGAAAGTAGGGACTTCAGGGATTGTACTTTAGCTAGGACTTTATACATGATTTTTTAAAGTTTACAAAGTGTGGTGTTCTGGTTATTTATGGCCACATGACCAATAGCCCTAAAACTTAGTGAGGTAAAACAACTATTTTATTTTTCTCATACTGTAGTGGGTCAGGAATTTGGAAAGTTCTGGAAAGCAACAGTAATTACTCAGTGTTTCTCATGTGGTGGAAGTTAGATGTTGCTTAAATTTACCATCACCTGAAGGCTTGACTGGGCTAGAACATTCAAGATGACCCATTCGCATAGGTGACAGTAAATGGCTGGCTGTTGGTTGGAGCGTGTATGTGACCTGTTCATGGGTAATGGGCATAGCACAGCATGACAGTTTGGTTCCAAGAGAGATAATCACAAGGGGGAATGTCTGGAAAGCAAGTGTTCAAGGAAAGCAAAGAAGTTGCCAGCTTCTTCTAATCTAAACTCACAAGTTTTGCTGCAAGTTTCACATTCAGAAGAAGGAGCGATTTTCTTCATCTCTCAGGAGGAATGTGAAAGAATTCAAAGCCATCCATAATGCACTACATATGGTCATCCTTCAATGACAACTTAGACATACAGTATTTATCAATTTAGCTAAAGAATTATCAATGTATCATCCACATCTTGTTATTGCAATGTCAAAAATCTTTTCTATACTCCTCTCCTTTCTAGTTGTGCAGCTCGTTTTATATACCTTAAGGTAAATACATTTTTCCTAAAATATAATCAATAATACTTATTGTAGAAAATTCCAAAACATAGAAAAATGTCAACAGAGAATATACCTTGCCTCTAATCCAATCACCTAGTGATGCCTTATTTTGCACTTATAGTAAACACATTCACTTTATATAATTTTGTCAAATTGCTTTTTTAATCTAATAGCGTTAAATATTTCATAACATAAAAATTGTTTTACATTATTTACATATCCTGAATGTTTACATTATTTTGTAATAATCTTGCATTGTCCCACTAATTTCTTAAACAGGATATGAAGTAAAATTTAGCCTGACTTTTCTTATGGTTCACATCCACTATTGATATGACATTGACTTTGATAATATAGCAATGCAGATAAGGCTGGTAGGAAACACACAATTAAATAAATCAACTTGTCAAGAAATGGTGCTGATAATGGTCCAGGTCCAACCTCCTTGATCCAGAATTCTAATATTGAAAAAAATCTGAAAACCAGTATTTTTTCACTTAATTCCTTTTGTAACTTATTGGTCAGTAAAAACTGATCTAATCTGGTAAGAGACTATTTATGATCTTTATATCAATATTATGTGTATTCATTCATACTTTTTGCTGCAGAAATATTAATGTTCAATTATAGATTGTAGCCTGAGATTCCAACTGATGATTTATGTTAATTTTCTAAAATCTGGAATATGAATTCCAAAAACAAATAAAGTCTGTCTTCAGTGTTTTCTCAGAAAGTAATAGTAGCAATTAACATTTATCAAGACAGTGTTAAATACTGTTCTAAGCCATTAATGTACATTTTTGTTCACTTTATCCCCTAAATAAACAAGTGAAGATGATTACCCATCTCTCAGGTGACATTAAATAACAACCAGCAAGTGGGAGAACTGTGATTCAACTTGATCCCCATGCCTCTGTGCTTACCTTGTATATTAATTTGCCTGAATTCCATTGTCAGATGTCTTCCAGACTGGACTAAAATACCTTCAGCAGGGCAAAAGATGTCTTTAGCATTTCACTCCTCCCCACTCTTGAGTTATTCTAAATTCCTATTAATTCCAAGAAATTTGTCATAGTATTTAGGTATTCCCTGCCCTGCTGTTACCCTTCTGAGATGGCCTGTTTTTCGTTTTGCTAGTTTTCCCCCCTTTGGTGAAAATTTCTTAATTTCTAATATCCCCTACTAAAGACATTGCCTAATTCAATCTTCATTACTGTTTGTTGTTTAACATAAATATGACCAGCCACCACCTCGAGGTAACATGTCATATCTAGGAATAAATTTGCATGGAAATCCCTAAAGCCTTGAAAAATGTGTCTTCACAAAGGACTCTAGAAGAGATAACGAATGAGAAACTGCATCATACAATACAGAGAAGTCTTTCTAAAATTTTCTTTGTCAACACCATATCTTCCTCCAGTTATATTTCCACAGCAATTGCTTTTTTTTTTCTTTTCCTTTCTTTATCTTCTTTTGTTTACAGTTATCTGACTTAATCTTTTTGTCAAGCCCCCAAATCCTCTTACACCTTAATGTATCATTTTTGCATTCTGGACCTATTATTTCCTTCTTCGGGTGGCTCCATGTTAATTCTTATGTCAAGTAGCTCACCCCTTCTTTCAAACAAAAACTTTCTTCGAAGGTTGGTGTAAGTTTTGGGGGAAGTTTGCTTAGGTGTTTGTTTCAGCCATGTATGTCTTTCTTGCGATGTTGTCTGTGTTTCAGTTTATGAAATAGCTGAAATTGAGATACATTGGTAGACAAAACAGTTAAACTCTAACTCCTAATGGTTTCTTTTTTCTCATATATTTACTGTCTCCATATTTGATCAGTCCTCTATTGCTCAGAAAAAGTGTCCTTTTCTTGTTTTACTTATTATTATTCTAGCTTTACTGTAATTTCCATCTTATTGAGGGTGAGGAGAGTTATCAACTAGGGTAAGAATGAAGTTGGCTTATACAGAGGCATGTGATGATTCACAAATCTCTTCCTACTCACTGGACCACTTCCATCATTGCCCTTTTTGGAGTTTCTACCATACCTTTCTCAGAGAAGTTGCTCAGCAAATATTTGAACAGATGCTACAAAGCGTTAGCTCTCTAATTGAAAGGACACTGGCCCATAGGGTTTGCTTGCTAGCCAACTTCTGATTCTTCCCTATTGTTCAATCACATTTTACTATTGTTCCTGTCTTCTAAATGTTTTTAAGCTTAAGAAGCAAGTATGTCACAGGGTTCATATGGGCATCCCGAGAAGTTCACAAGGGACAGGCTGATAGATGCATTCTTGTGGTGGAATATGATACATCTATAGAAAGAAATCTTCTAAAATCCACATTCCCAACTGTTGGATCTATCAGTGGCCACAAGTTAACCTAACACACTGACTGACTCAACTTTTTCTGGAACACTGAGTTCCCTGGTAGAAGGAAAAAACACTAAAATATCTGTCAGGATCTGAGATCAGACACCATATACATCTCTTACTCCAGTCCCCTGAAGACAAAAGTACCAGTGCTTCAATTGTTCTTGATTTTGATGAGTTAATCAAAAGCAGAGTTTAATTTGTAATGATGCTGCGTTTGGAGTACGATGGGGGCAGAATGAGGCCTACTCACTTGCGTGTGCAGAATCCATTTTTGAAGGAGAGGAAGATTATATGAAATTTTCTACCTAAATCATCTACTTTATAGTCAATATATTTCTCTTGGATCCACAAAACATTTTCAGTTATTTCTGGGAATATTTTGTCCTAATAATTAAGATCATTTCCCTACATTTGCCAACTATATAACCTATGAGGCCCAGTGCAAAATGAGAATGCAGATCTTATTTTTTTGTTTTGTGTTTTTTCTTCCAAGATTCTATTCAAATTCAAGTTAGTTAACTTCTTGAAAGTTCTTAAACATAAGAACTTGTTTCTTAAAAGTAAGCAGGTAAAACATGCCATTAAAGGCACAAAAATATAAGGCTTTTTCCCTTTGTGATCTCTCTTATCTTTTCACTGTTATTTGATATTTTTGTGTCTTTCTATGCATAGAAAAATTAAAATTTTAAGTTATTAGTATTACTTTTACCATTCATCCTTATGTTGGACCATGCTAGTTTTAAATGAAAATATACGACGAGCATTTAACTCATAGGGTCACCAAAATAAGATGATTTCTGTTTTCTAGCTCATATATACATATTCTTTTTCTAAAAATTTTTAAGTTTATTTGTTTGAGAGAGACAGAGACAGCATGAGTAGGGGAGTGGCAGGGAGTGGCAGAGAGAGACAGAGAGAGAGAGAGAGAGAGAGAGAGAGAGAGAGAACCCCAAGCAGGCTCCACACTGGCAACACAGAGCCTAATGCAGGGCTTGAACTCAAGAAACTGTGAGGTCTTGACCTGAGCCAAAAGCAAGAGTCAGACACTTAACTGACTGAGCCACCCAGGTGCCCTCATGTATACATAATCTTAACAGAATAATAGAAACATTGAACAAAGCTAACTCAACTATTTTTTATATATGTATAATTTTATTATAAAAATAATAAAAATAATAAAGGTTAAAGGTACATTACTTAAAACTAAAAATAACTAAAAATCTTATATTCTCACCATCCAAAGGTAACTCTCATTTTGATGTGTAGTTTTTAAAATCTTTTGATTAAAATTAATTTTTTTTCGTTTTGTAAATGTTTATTTATTTATTTTTAATTATATTTTTTATTTTTTAAAATTTACATTCAAATTAGTTAGCATATAGTGCAACAGTGATTTCAGGAGTAGATTCCTTAGTACCCCTTACTCATTTAGCCCATCCCTGCTCCCACAACCCCTCCAGTCACCCTCAGTTCGTTCTCCATATTTATGAGTGTCTTCTGTTTTGTCCCCTCCCTGTTTTTATATTTTGTTTCCCTTCCCTTATGTTCATCTGTTTTGTCTCTTAAAGTCCTCATATAAGTAAAGTCATATGATTTTTGTCTTTCTCTAACTAATTTCACTTAGCATAATACTCTCCAGTTTCATCCATGTAGTTGCAAATGGCAAGATTTCATTCTTTTTGATTGCCGAGTAATACTCTATTGTGTATGTGTGTGTATATGTATATATATGCACCACATCTTCTTTATCCATTCATCTATCGATGAACATTTGGGCTCTTTCCATACTTTGGCTATTGTTGATGGTGTTGCTATCAACATTGGGGTGCATGTGTCCCTTTGAAACAGCACACCTGTATCTCATGGATAAATGCCTAGTAGTGCAATTGCTGGGTCATAGGGTAGTTCTATTTTTAGTTTTTTGAGGAACCTCCATACTGTTTTCCAGAGTGGCTGCACCAGCTTGCATTCCCATAACTCAACTATTTTTACTACTCTTCTTGATCAGTGCCCGTTCTAAAAACACTATTTTTGGCCTCAAACAATAAGAAGGTAGTGAAAGGAAGAGAAACTATGGGTGGCCCTATGTTTCCCTTTCCTTCTGTGTCACCATTTTTGCATAAGTGGTTGGTTGATACAGGGAAGTAAAGAAAGAAAATACATGAAGGGCACCTGGGTGGCTCAGTTGGTTAAGCGTCCACCTCTTTATTTTGGCTGAGGTCATGATCTCATGGTTCATGAGTTCTAGCCCCACTGGCTTTGCGCTGACAGTGCAGAGCCTGCTAGGGATTCTCTCTCTCTCTCCCTCCCTCTCTCCCTGCCTCTACCCCAACTCACACATGCACTCTCTCTCTCTCTCTCTCTCTCAAAATAAATAAATAAAAGAAAGAAGGAAAATATATGATAGGATTCTTTAGCTATCCATGTTTCTTAAAATGATTTTTTCTAGCTTCAAAGCATGTTCTGGTTTGAAAAGAGAGTGTTGTCTCTCAGAGCTTTCAGCACCCAGTTTACTCACTCATACAAGAAACATGCTTCCCTTGTATGACCTTTGAATCTTGCTGACCTCCCACACATTGTGGGTCTACCAGAATTTTGTGCTTCTGGGGCATTGACACGACTATGTCCAAATAGGACAGCAAGGGCCAGCAGCAGAAATGCACACTGTGGGTGTCTCCTCTGATCCCCTGCATGCTCCATTGTCCCATCAGACAAAAGTGTGCATATAAAATCATTAATGATTTCCAAATGCAACAGCAAAGGATTAAACCAACAGTGCCCAGTTTACACACACAGGACGTCACCTCGGCCTACATCTCACTCTTGTTTTCTGGAGCAACTCTAATTCAAGAGTGCATGGTGGGAGAAAGAAAGGAAACAACCTGACTCGTGTTTTCTTAGGTCTTCTGTCAGGATTTTTAAATAATGTGTACCCATGTGTCCACTACTGGAGATAATTTCATTTTCAGCCAAACCTAATTTTGTTGAAAATCTGTCTTATCCCAGAGAAGAATAAATTAAAAGAGCTACTTGGAAAATACATGGTGCCTAAACAGATGTTGCCTACGTGAGAGGCTTAAAAAATTATCACAGAAGGACATCAGATGGTTTCTAAGTCCTAAACTCAAACTCAGATAATGTTTTTAAATTTTTATTTTTTCTCCCCCCATATGAAATCTTGAGTTCCTGGAAAAATAAAAATTATGTACCATAAATCCAGACACAAAGCTCCTCCTACCTACATACAAATTATATTTAAGGGAGGTTCACCCACTGAATGAGGGAAGATGGTAGGGAAGATGTTTAGAGCCGTGAATGTCTAGCCAGATTGTGCCTGCTTATTTTGGACCCCTCTGATCCATGATTCTGAAGACAAATAGTAATCCAGAAATGGATTTGTACCTTTTACACCTCATTAGGTTACATTCTCCCTGTCTGCCTGACAGGGCAAAGATTTATGGCTCAGAAATTCTTTGCCTCACTGCTTCTCTTTCCCACCTGGGGATTGCATATTTATTTTCACCTTCCACCTTTGACCATTGAATTTGACTCAGTGAAGCGTGTATGACAATGAATCTTAGTACTACACTTGTCTAGTCCTCCAGCTACGTACAAACTTCTAAGAGGGCAAAGTGGCGATACAAAAATCAAATGGCATAACACAACTAGTTCAATAAATTTGGGAATTTTCTGTTGGTTGGAGATATATCAGTATATTTTGAAGAATTTATCTTGCCTGTGAGATCAAAGCTAGTGAAATGCAGGTGCCTGTATGGATAATGGGTTACATCTTAAATTTCAAAACATTCAGGCGATTTTCACATATTTCACTTCAGGGGAAGTCAGTTTTCTTAGCTTACTAAAAATGGCAAACTACTGTATTCTAAATAGCTTTACTTTTTCAATTTTGAGTGAAACCTGAGGGAGGGAAACTTATATCAAAAATTTTATATGAGATATTTATTAGATGCAATAAAATTCTTTGTTGTGATTGCAGTAGTTGAATAGTCAAAGGATCTTGACCCTGTTTATTGCCAAATACATTTTTTTTAAGCTGTACGTTAATGGCAAAAGAGTATGGTGTGAAGTTAAAGACAATGTTTGGGACCCAGAGAGTCATTATACTGCATCATGTCATTCAGAGTTTCAGTGACCTTGTCTATAAAACTTTCATAATAATTCAGACCTCTTTTGTGAACACTGAAGAAAGATTGTTGGATATTGAGCATTGAAATAGACAGAGGCTCTGATATATGCAAGGTGTAGGTAATGTGTTGTTGAGTGTGAATTATTAAGTATGAATCAATAGGTGTTTATTAAATACCTACTAAGTGTGAGTCCTTTGAAGGTATGGAAGATGTAGAGAAGTCTCTGTCTTCAAGGTAGAAAATGAGGCAAAAGATGAAGCATTAGTAAGAGAGAGAGAGAGCATGATCACTTTCCACGTACCCAGTACTTAACTGTCCTCATGGACTAAACACGGCATGTGCAGAAAACACATTTGATCCTCACAACCATCTGATGAGTTTGGTTTAGTGTGTATTGCTTCCATTTTAAAAGGAAACTGAAGGGCAGAGAAATTTAGTAAATTCCCCAGATTCACACAGACAGGAAATGGTGACATTGGGAAGGAAGGACAGATTGTTTAATTGCAGAGCCTATAATTGGGTCCTTCATGTTACAAAAATTAAATGCTAAATTTTTCGTTTAAATCGTCAGAAGTAATTTTGTGTTCATTCCAAGGAAATTGTTTTGTGTTTCATGGGCATTTTCTAGTCATTTCCTTCAATAAAACATGACCACAGATTAATTTATTTGTTGAAAAACCACAGGGGGAGGTCAGAATAATGTGATAAGTGGAGATTCCAAATATAGGAGGATACTAATTACAAATAAATTGCCAGTTGTTTATCTATAGACATTTAAGATTCAGTATAATTTCAGGAACACAATTTTTGGTTTGTTCATAGATGCAGTGACATTTTAAGTTGACTTTATCACTTGTAAAAACAGCTCTGAAAATAGGCAAACACATATTCCAAAATAAATTTCTCAAACTTAAGCCATTTATTTATACAGGTGCAAACTTTTTTGAAGACCTTATGAAAATAAATGTTGGCTATTTTATAAAGCTGGAGTTGAATGGTTAGAAAGGTCTCATCTTATGTGAATACATTTTAAATTTCAATGAACTGTGGCCATATGTCATTTACTTCAAACTAACATCAAATATCATGACATCAGACATGGTTTGTCTAACAGACTAAAATCAAAATCTCCAGGACAATTTTTGAGAAATATTTTCTTAAATGTAAAGTGTTCATTGGTATATTGACATATTTATCTCACACTGAAGTATACCAGGTTATAAAAGAGGCTTTAAAAACAAGAAACATCACTTGAATTCTGCTGCTTTTCTCTATCATTATTAATGGCAGATCATTCATCTAGCCAATCAATAAGTATTTATTGAGCCATATGTGTACCAGAAACTATACCACAAAATGGACTAATAAAGATGAATGAAGCATACCTGGTTTCAGTCAGCAGTGTTTTAAGAGACGGTGATGTCATAGGCAATGAAGACAGCTCAGCCAGGTACAGATAATAAGTGGGTGCATCACAGGTAGGGAATTTAGAAACAGTAATAAAATTTAATAAAGTTGATCACCTTTTTTATCATCATATTCTAGAAATACTAATGATAGAATTATGGAGCAGTTGAGGCAGACTTTTTTAATGCATGCTTGTTCCTTTTGTTGTAAAGGAATGTTGATAGCTTTATTCAAAGAACTGGAACATCCCAGGTATCAAGCAGCAGGTGAACAGATATACAATGAAATACTACTCAGCAATAAATTTCTGTCACATACAACAATATGGATAAACCCCCAAACTAATATTAACCAGAGGAAACCTTACACAGGAATACCTGCTGTATGATTATATATATATAATATATACATATATATATAGTCATGATTCTATATATATAGATTATATATATAGAAAGATGAAAAGATTACGCACACACATATATAAATATATATATATATTTATATGTATAAAGATTACACACACACATATATAAATATATATATTCATACATATATATATAAAGATGAAAATTAGGAAATCTAGTCTGGTAGAGAATGATTAGAACAATGCTTGCCTCTGGAGTAGTATAGGTGGAATTTGACTGGAAAGAGATATAAAAAGTCTTTTTTTGGATGCTTGTCAAATTCAATATCTTGGTAGAGTTTTGGGTTACAGAGATATATGCATTTGTCAAAATGCTGCAAATTTATACTTAAGATTTGTGCACTTTATTGTATGTAAATTTTATACAAAAAGAAGAAAACTATAATCATACACTTAATTCAATTATGTAAATGTATTCTTTTTGTCAAACTCTGTTGACCTCTGAAATTTACGTTGAAATACATCAAAAGTAAGATGAATTGATGGATAGAGAGAAGAATGGATAAATGGTAAAGTAAATATAAAAAGATATTAATGGTAGAATCTGGTGGTAGTTATGTTTGATGTTTGATAATTTTCATAATCCACTGTTTGGATGATGATAGATAGGTAGGTAGATAGATAGATAGATAGATAAAGAAATAGTACCTAGCATTCTGGCCAGGTGAATGTCACATGCTAATTGTTTAAGGGTTGGAACAAGCTACTATTGCCAGAGTGAATGACTAGCATTGATTGGACTAGGTCAACTGACATCCACTTGACAAACTGAGGGTGATGTTCTGCCAATACCCACTGCAGTCCATTTAATTTCTGAAAATATTTTTCATCCTTTGTTTGTAGCGTATTTTGCCTGCCCTTAGCGGTAACTCACCCTCACTCTCAAGCGGAGGAGACAGAAGGATGGTGAACTTGGTAATTTCCATTAGCAAGCTTCAGGACCCCATAGGTCCTTTAGGGAGGATCATGCAATGAACAGAATCAGTCCTCTGAAGCTACTCGTTCTCCTCCTTGCCTTTCAACTCACTGAATCGGGCAGCCTCTGGAGGGTAGAGAAGGAAGCTTTTTCTATTTTTTCCCTGAGTTCTGAGAGTGCCTTCACAAAGGTACCAGTCAATGATTCTTGATCTTTGCATCTTCCCCTTTCAGCATTTGTTGTATGTAGTTTGAGGTCTGGAATGGAAACTCAGCAATCTCCGACTCCCTAATGACTTCTTCCTGGCTTTTGTTAGTTCATAGAAATAAGCCCTGTCATTCAGCAAATCACATCTTGCTGGCTGGACCAGGCAGGCTTCAAGATAAATAGATCTATTTGTTTCCTCGAGATGTCCTTTTGGTAGCACAGACTCTAAAATATATGCCTCAGTACATTTCCAGCACCTGAAACCCCAAACTACCTTTCGCCAGTTCACAGCAATATTTTAGAGTCTGCATTACATATTTGTTCCACATTTGAAAGCTTTAACTTTACTAAATATAAACTACTTATTGACAATGTACTTTTACTTAGAGGAAAGCTTTGAGAAAATAGAAGGTAAGGAAGGAGGAAGGAACAAAGAAAGGAAGGACGGAAGCAAAGGAAGAAGGAAGGAAAATCTGCCTTCATTTTTTTTTTTAACAGGAAAGTTTTCTCTTGTATTTCAAAAATAGTCTCCTAATGTAATATAAAGGAGAACATAATTACACCCCAGTGTTTTCAATGGACTATGTATTTTTGCATGTATTCTGGGATCCTACACTCAGTCAGGTCCTCCATTGGGCAGGAATGTGGATGCAAGGACAGATGGAAAGTCTGTTCTGCTGTTCTGCTTATGGCATCAAAAGAGTTTTAGGGCTGCATCTATCATCTATCTATCTAAGAAAACACTATGACATTTGTCGCTTAACTAGAAACCCAATGGCCAATCCTGTACTAGATGCCATGGGACAGAAGTTAGGGATAGGCACGTGCAATAACGTATAACAAAGGCCTTGACACTTAACAGAAGAAACATTTGGACAATTTATTAAAATTTCAGTCCTCAAAACCCATAGATTTTGCTTTAGTAAGTCTGGAGACAGACCCTGAATCTGAATTCTTAACAAGGAGCAGTTGTTTCTAATGTAGGTGATTTGAAGGGCTCTACTTTGCAGTCCTGTTCAAACATAGTAGTAGTACCATAAGAATTCACACAGGGGCGCCTGTGTGGCTCAGTCAGTTAAGCACCCGACTTCGGCTCAAGGTCATGCATGATCTCATCATTCCTGGTTTCGAACCTCATGTCGTGCTCTGTGCTGACAACTCAGAGCCTGGAACCTGCTTGGGATTCTGTGTCTCCCTCTCTCTCTGCTCCTCTCCCGCTCATTCTCCGTCTCTATCTCTCAAAAATAAATAAACAAAATTTTTTTAAATAAAAAAAAAAAGAATTCACACAAACCTGGGACAGGACTTAGAGGTAGAGAGCTAAGCCTGCATTATAACTCTTTTTACCTATTTGCTGAGAGATGGTGGGTGAATTATTTTTTTTTAATTTTAATGTCAGTGTAGTTAATATACAGTGTTATATTAGTTTCAGGTGTACAGTATAGTGATTCAGCAGTTCTATATGTTACTCAGTACTCATTGCCATAAATGTACTCTTAATCCCCTTCACCTGTTTCACCCATCCCCCGACCCACCTCCCCTCTGGTAAATATCAGTTTGTTCTCTGTAGTTAATAGGGGTTTTTTTGTAATGTTTATTTATTTTTGACAGAGAAACAGAGCACAAGCCGAGGAGGGGGCGAGAGAGAGAGAGAGAGAGAGAGAGAGAGAGAGAGAGAGAGAGAGACACGCACACAGAATCTGAAGCAGGTTCCAGGTTCCAATCTGTCAAGGAACCCAACGTGGAGCTCAAACCCACAAACTGTGAGATCATGAACTGAGTTGAAGTCGGAGGCCTACTCAACTGAGCCACTCAGGCGCCCCAAGAGTTGGGGTTTTTGGTTTGTCTCTTTTTTTCTTCATTCATTTATTTTGTTTCTTAAATTCCACATATGAATGAAATTATTTGGTATTTGTCTTTCCCTGACTTATTTCCCTAAGCATTATATTCTCTATATTTAGCCATGTTGTTGCAAATGGCAAGATTTCTTTCTTTTTATGGCTGAGTAATATTCCATGGTGTATATACACCACATCTTTTTTTGTTGTTTGCCACATATTCTTTATCCATTCATCTTTTGATGGACATTTGGGTTCCTTCAATAATTTGGCTCTTGTAAATAATGCTTCAGTAAACATAGAGGTGTGTATATCTTTTTGAATTACTGTTTTCATTTATTTGGGTAAATATCCAGGAGTAGAATTCCTGAAACTTACGGTAATCATATTTTTAATTTTTTGAGGAACCTCCACTTTTCCATAGTGGCTGCACCAGTTGTGTGGGTGAATTCTTAGCCCTTCTGATTCTCAGCTTTTTTTTTAAGTGTTTTTATTTTGGGGGAGATATAATTATAAGCAGGGGAGGGGCAGAGAGAGAGGAAGAGAGAGAATCCCAACCTGGCTCTGCGCTGTCGGCACAGAATCTGATGGGGGGCTCAGACTCATGAACCATGAGATCATAACCAGAGTCAAAGTCAAGAGTCGGATGTTTGACTGAACCACCCAGGCACCCAAGTGAGCCTCAACTTTGATAGCTCTATCAAAAGAATGATACTGATCTGCCTCACAGTCTCCAGAGATGATTACATGATTTAAACACATAAACACGATGCCATTAAATATACACTATGATTTCTGGACATAGAGATTTGTTTAAAACAAAAACATTGATACTCACTTTGTGAAGGTCTACCTTGTTGTAATCTACCCTGACTAAATCTCTAGGGGTGCTGGGTTGGGGAAAGAAAGAAAATGAAAGATCTTTGTTGCTGGGAACATCATTAACTTCTTGGCATTGTGCCGGACATTCTAGAATAGTTACCTTATCCCATCATCCCAATAATATTATCCCTGCATAAGGGATGCGACACACGAAAGAGATTTCATTTCTGGAAAGACTGTGTGAAACTGATCTCTTAATTCTTATTTATTTATTTATTTATTTATTTATTTATTTATTTATTATTTAAAGATTTATTTTTGAGAGAGGGTATGCAAGTGGGGGAGGGACAAAGAGAGAGGGGGACAGAATATCTGAAGTGGACTCTGCACTGACAGCAGAGAGAGAGCCCAATGCAGGGCTCAAACTCACAAACTATGAGATCATGACCTGAGCCCGCTTAAGCGACTGAGCCACCCATGTGCCCCAAAACTGATCTTTTCATTTTTAAAGCCTCAACAGATACATTTCTTTGTTTAGGTTAAATAGGTTTATTGTGAGAATTAAAGCAAAATGGTTTATTTCCTACTTCACTTACAAATCAACTGTCTATTCTTTTAAGGGAAGGACAAATAGTGGTGGCTCCAAAGGGTACTTTTTTTTTTCCCCCAGAAACTGGGATATACAATAGTTTCTGGTTCATAATCAATGCATTACCTGTGCAAACAGAATGTTATGGTATTTCTCACAGTGGGGGATTTCACAGTTAAAATGTATTTGCTTTTATCAGCAGAGAGGTATTATTTATGCGTTTTCCCAAGCTAATTCTTTGTGCCCCTCTGGTATCAAATTTCATCCAAAATCCTTGAAAGTCAAAGACGAGTGTTGGCTCCTCTGTTTCTGAACTAACCACACGCTATAATTTTCCAAATTATACATATGAGATCAAGGTGTGAAAGAAAACTTGCACTTGTCTCTCAAAAATGGTTTTATTTTCAATTATCTCTGGGCAACAAAAACACCTCTTTGGGTCTGCATGGTGCTTCATCATTCATGAGGAGGTTTCAGGTAAATTATATCATGCAGTACTCACAACAGCTCCAGGAGGTCTGTTATGATTATGCACATTTTATGCATTCAGATAAGTCAGCAGGCAGCTCAGAAGTGGAGGAGACAGTCCTGCACACAGCTCCTCTGATTCCAGGTCTGATCTTCCTCCTAAATCACTCCTGTCTTCCTTCCATTGCTTCTTTCTGCCTAACAGAAGTAGACAGGGTGCCTTGTGTGATTAATGCTGTGAGTGATGAACAGGCTACTTCTAAGACTAATGTTCATAAACTGACAGATATGAGAAGGAGTCTGATGATTGACTTTATGTATCATCTTGACTGGGCTAAGGGACACTCAGCTGGAAAAACATTATCTCTGGGTGCATCTTCTTTGAAGGTGTTTCTGGAAGATATTTGATTCAGTAGATTGAGTAAGGAGATACACCCTCATCTTGTGGACAGGCCTCACCCAATCTCTTGGCCTGAACACAACAAAAAGTCAAAGGAAGGGTGAATTTCCTCTATCCTCTTTAGAATTCCCTGTCTCCCTGTAGAAAGTTCATCTTTTGGGATACCTGGGTGGCTCAGTCGGTTGAGCGACCGACTTCAGCCCTGCATCAGGCTTGCTGCTGTGGCACGGAACCTACTTCAGATCCTCTATCCCCTTCCCTCTCTACCCTACCCGGCTTGAATTCTATCAAAAATAAATAAACATTAAAAAAATAGAAAGTCCATCTTTTACTGGTCTTGGATATTGAAGGTCCTGGTTCTTGGGCCTTCAGATTCCAGGACTTATACCAGCAACCCTTTGTTCTTAGTCCTTCTGTCTCAGAGTAAATTATACCACCAATTATCCTGGTTCTGTAGCTGGTAGACAGCAGATTGTGAGACTTTTTGGCTTCTATATCCATGTGAGCCAATTCCTATCATAAATCTCTTACGTATCTTTCTCTATTTGTCCTATTGGTTCTCTTTCTCTAGAGAATGCTGACTTGTCTTTTTGATCTGTCTTTTGTGATCTTTTCTCTCTCCTCCCTGTTTCACATTCATCTCTACTCCTGGAATCTCATACTAGCCTTAGTTGTACATAAGTCCTTGGATTGAAGCCTGCTGGCCATCCCTTCGCTCCACCATGCTCAAGTCTCTTACCGAGTGCCACACTTTCTGGTATCTATCTTACTCACGTGGTTGTCACTAAGAAATCAGATAAATAATTTTATGTAACTAATGATACAATCACTATTGCCTCTCAGAATTTTAGTTTTGATCAGAAGATGCCTACAGACTATAATGATTTGATCCAAAGGCATAAATCATTATGGTTTCTTTCCCTCCTCTCTCCCTCCATTTCTTCTTCCTTTCATTTTTTACCTCCCTCCTTCCTTCTTCCCTTCTTGCCATCTTCCCTCCATTCCTCCCTCTCTTGTTCATTTCCCCTCTCTATTTTTTCTTCCTATCCATTCATACATGAATAAACTTTGCTAACAATGACTGAACATCCTAAATGTGCCAGGCTATATGCCAAGCACTATAGACAAAAGAGTGAAATGACAGTCCCTGCCTAGGAATTCCTTGGTGAAGGCAGGAACCTTAATACAAATGTTGACAACCATAATACAAATAAGGGTTTTGTTGGGGGAGCCCTTTATTAACTTTTGTTGGAGATGGTGATGCAAAAATAAAAAATGATAATTAAATCATATCTTGAGAATTGTGAGATTAAGCGCAATGCATCTATCTATTTATTTATCTATGGATACACTGTGTGTGTGTGTGTGTGTGTGTGTGTGTGTGTGTGTGTGAATTAATAAACCACCAACTAAGGCTTACGGAACATATTTTTGGTGTAGGGGAATTTTATTTCCTTGATGTAATGCCATGGGCACTGAAGCAAATTGCCCTCTAAATTTGTAGATTTATTTTTTTTCTCTTTCTTTTCTTTTCTTTTCTTTTCTTTTCTTTTCTTTTTAATGCTAATTTATTTGTTTTGAGAGAGAAAGAGAGTGAGCAAGCGAGCTGGGGAGGGGCAGAGAGAGAGAGAGAGAGAGAGAGAATCTCAAGCAGACTCTGTGCTGTCAGCACAGAGCCCAGTGGAGCACTCCATCTCAGGATCTGTGAGATCACTATCTGAGCTAAAATAAAAAGTCAGATGCTTAACTGACTGAGCTGCTCAGACGCCCCTCTCTCTTTCCTTTCTAAGCGAGAACAGTACCAGAAAAATTACCATGGGATCCCTTGTAAGAAATTTTTCTCACAAGGATATGTCATCTAGGAATTACTCAAGACATCCTTCCTTAGAAAGGTGTAACCATTGTCTGGGGAATGGGTAGAATTTCCCTATTGAGTTTTAACTGCTGAGAAAAAAAAATGTGATCCACTTCTGTGAATGAATGTCTGGGGAAGAAAGGGAGAATCAATGACTATCTACTTGGGTTTTGTCATTGATGTATTACCTCACTAATGGACCCTCCTCCTATCTGAGGCTGGGCAGAGCCCATGGCTGATGAAGATACTTTGTGACAGCAAAAAGCAAAGCAATAGAGGACTGAAGAGATAGTTTTCTTTTTAGCCTGATGAGGTTAGAGGGACGGTTGACAACCCTCCCACTGCCGCATAAAACATATTGGAAATTATAAGAGAGAACACCCAAGAGGGATATAATGAACTCACTACTAATATGACATGCAGAATTGTGATTCCTAAGATTAATAAAATAATATGACCAGCTTTAAAAGAAAAAATTTGTGGAATAGTCCAAATAAGTTATACAGATTTGGGGTCATCTCCATAATTTACATCTCTATATCAAAAACTCTCATCATGGCAGCTGGTGACTCCTACATGGAAGACAATAACTGGTCTGGGAAAATATGAAGTAGGGGATAACATTTTCTACCTTGCTATTTTATAAAGGACAAAATACATTTCTTTTTACACAAATTGGCCCTCTGAAAGCCTGGCATGCATCATGTATTTAAAGTCTGAAAAGGGCCTAAGGATTTGAGAACACCTAATCAACCAATTATGATCTATAGCAATTACTTTTAAATGTAAATTTCTATATAAGTGGCTCTGACTAGAGATATTCATCTCTGCCACTAGCCCTCATAATATGCAGTAATGAGAAGAAATACACTCTGCATATTTAGTTTTCTGACAGGCATTATTTGATTGCCGTATTTCTCTTTCATCGGTTTAGGGCATTCTGTTCCAAGATGAATGAAAATGTGCTCTGCCAAAGGTTCCAGGGTGAGAGTTGGACTTGTAATATGTAGGAAGAAATTTAGGAGGTCATCATTCATAACAAACACAAAATGCCTTTTGTGGCTAGATTTGTTGGATTCACAGAAAGAAAGCTTTGTACAAAACAAAGCAAAAAGTTGTAATCCTCTTCTGAAAAAACTAAACATGTAATTAGTTACTTTTTTAGCCCAAGTTCTTTAGAAGAATTTGTCCTGATGTATCTAGTGTGTGACGTTGTGTAGCAAAGAACTTTTAAAACAACAGTCTCTGAACTGCTTACCTCTACTCATGGCACCTTTAAATAGATGGCCATGTCCTGGCTCATCCAGGTGTGATCATAGGGGACGTAACAAAATTGATTGGTGTATGGATTTTGCCAGAGTAACCTCTTTCTCAATCATTAACAAGATTTCTTACTTTGCTAGTGCATTTTCTTATTCTCACCCATTCTTTACAGGTGGTCTTTCTTGGACAGATTTTTCCTTGAGATTAATGGAAAATTGAGGATAGGTAATAGAGAAAGGACAAGACTTAACAAAATAAGTTTTCATCTATTTATTAGGAGGGAAAAGGAAAAAAAAACATGAAATGTGGGAAAGAGAGATAAGGAGGAGTTAAAAACATGAGAGCAGATAATAGTGAAATTTGAAAGTATAGTAGGGATAAAGGACCTACAATGTGAATATAAAGGAGAGAGACATCAAGAATTTGTTGTGATATAAATCTTCCTGTTACAGTAGTAAAGATTCAAGTTAAGTATTTATTATTTTGAATTTACATTTTGGTTTCTACACTGTCTCATTAACTGTAACAGGGCCCTAGGATTGGACCAGTTGTGTGATGTTTCTTGAGAGTTACCTATAGCCATTTTTCTAGGAGGTGTTTAATTGAGTACAGCAGTCTGCAAAGTTCAGATAGTCTTGCTATCTATTTTCGGTGAGTAAACTTTTACTGAAATACATCTCTGTTCATCGATTTACTTGTTGACTGTGGATGCTTTGACACTACTACATCAACAGAGGTGAGTGGTTGCAACAGAGACCTCTTGGCCTGAAAAAACAAAAATATTCGTGGCCTTTTTCTTTATTATTTTTTAAACTCTGTAATTTGAGATCATTTTAAATGCACACACAATTGTGAAGAATAATATGGAGATACCCAGGTAGTATGTACTCCCTTTTCCCCAGAAGGAGCATCTTTCAATATCACAGCCAGGATATTGGCATTATAAAGTCAATATAAAGAACAGTTCCATCACGAAAAGGATCCCTCGTGTTGCCACTTTATAGACACATCTACTTTTTTCCCAGTCCAGACCCTCTCCTTCAATCTTGGAAACCACTAATCTCTTCTTCATTTCTATACTTTTGTCATTTTAAGAATACTATATGTATGGAATCGTAGGATATGTTACCTTTTGGGATTGACTTTTTTCACCTGGTATAATTCCCTGGAGATTTATCCAATTTGCTGTATCAAAATCACCTTCACTTTTGTTGTTGAGTTATATCCCATTTATGCATACACTATACTTTATTTAACCATTTACTCATTGAAGTACCTCTGGATAGTTTACAGCTTTCAGTTATTACTAATAAAGCTGCTTTGGATGTTTGTGTATAGGTTTTTTATAACATAAGTTTTCATTTACTTGTGATAAATGCCCACGAGTGCAGTTTCTGGGTCATATAGTAGTTGAATGTTTAGCGTTTTTAAGAAACTGCCAAATAGTCTTCCAGAGTTTCTGAACCACTTGTAGTCCCATAAGCAATGTGTGAATGATCCCATTTCTCTGCAGCCTTGATGGCATTTGACGTTGTCACTATTTTTTATTTTAGTCATTCTGATAGGTGGTAGTGATACCTCATTGTGGTTTTAATTTGTAGTTCTGTAAGGGCTAAATATTTTAAATGTCTTTTCATATGCTTTTTTGTAATCATTATATGCTCTTTGGTGAAATGGTCATTCATTGCCTTTGCATACTTTCTAATTTGATTGCCTTTTTGTCTAACTTTTGACTCTTCTTTACATATTCCAGATACTAATGCATTGCCAGATATGTTGTTTGAAGATAGTTTCCCCCCTTCTATAACTTGTGTTTTCATCCTGTTAACAGGGTTATTTCATAGAGCTAAAGTTTGTCATTTTGATGAAGTCCACTTATCAATATTTCCTATATAAATCATGGTTTTGACATCAAGTTTAAGGATTCTTTGTCTAAATCCCAAACATTTTTTCTTACAATTTTTTTCTGAAGTCTTATCTTCTTACATTTTACCTTTACATCTTTGATACATTTGGAGTTAATATTTTTAGAAGGTGAGAGTCTTGTTGAGATTATTTGTTTTAAGGTCTATGGATGTCTAATTTCTCCAGAACCATTTGTTGATAAGGATGACCTGATGTTTAACAAAAAAGGTTTGCCAACCCTCAATGTAGGATTTTTAAGAAATATTTTTTAGAGATACCTGGGTGGCTAAGTTGGTTAGGCATCCAACTTCAGGTCAGGTCATGATCTCATGGTTTGTGAGTTCAAGTCCTGCTGCTTCGGATTCTGTGTCTCCCTCTCTCTGCCCCTTCACCGCTCATGCTCTGTCTCTCTCTTTCCCAAAAATAAATATTAAAAAGATTTTATAAATGTTTTTTAGAAAGTACACTATAGAAAGACAACCCAGTCTAATTTACTATATATCAATTTAACCATAATTATATTCAACGAAGTTTACAAAGATAAATTATGTAGTTTTCATTAGTCTTTTCTCACTACTAAATGAGCAAAAGAGACATTAAAACCAATAAAATAGTCCCTGATCGTGTCTGTTCCTTATTTTCTGTACTACTGTTGTTCTTGTTCAGTGGAACTTCTTCTGAGGGATCCATAGGCATTTTTCTTCTATATTGTACAGGAATTTGTCTTTAGGACTTTTTAAGCCTCACGAACACTTTTTTAAAAATGTCTATACTTGTCGGCTCAGTCGGTTAAGCGTCTGACTTCTGCTCAGGTCATGATCTCGCAGTCAGTGAGTTTGGGTCCCGCATCGGGCTCTGTGCTAACAGCTCAGAGCCTGGAGTCTGCTTCAGATTCTGTGTCTCCCTCGCTCTCTGCTCCATCTCTGCTCACGCTCTCTCTCTGCCTCTCAAAGATGAATACATGTTTAAAAAAAATTTTTTAAATAAAAATAAAATAAAAATGTCTATACTTGTTTGTGTTTAAAGTTCACTTTGACCTCTGGGTCTTTTATCACCATATATTCCACTGCATGCATGAAGCTCTGAAACGTGCACTTGGCCTGCTTCAGTTATGTATGCAAGATGCCTTTACCTCTTCTACTCTGAGTGTTCTGACATCTTGCATTCAGATCCCCTTACTGCCTTACACTGGAGGAAAAGCATTATGACTACTTGATAAAATGGATAGCCTCAGATAAAAAAGGTGGATATCATGACACTTTTTGAGTGAACTTTATTATTAACCCTTTCCATTTCAGCTATATCCCTCCAAAAGATATTCCAAGTCAAGAATTTTAATGATCAGTGTTATGAAGGTCATAGTCTTATTATGAAATAATTTATTTATGCCAAGAAAAGGGACTTTTAAGAGTGAGTTTTCTGGATACCCAAGGTTGTAAGCACCACAACTTTCTTTCACTTTATGTTTTTTAAGTTTATTTATTTAATTTTGAGACAGAGAGTATGTGTGTGCATGCAAGCAGGGGAGGGGCAAAGAGAGAGGAAGAGAGAGAGGATCCCAAGCAGACTCCAAGCTCAATGTAGAGCCATATGTAGGACTCAATCTCATGACCGTAAGATCATGACCTGATCTGAAATTAAGAGTCCCAAGCTTAACTGGTTGAGCCACCCAGGCACCCCCTATCACTTTAAACATTGACATGAAAATCTTTACTAAAGGAACTTGACTTCTCCCTGTCTTCTTCAACACAAGATGCTGCATGAAATCTACCTTCCTTTGAGATCCAGGAATCATTCTTGTGTTATTATAACATCCCATATTGTCTCAGATGCTAACACAGTGATTTCCTCAATAGCCACAGAAGTATAAGCAGGATGTTCACCTCTCCACTAATGATTCCCTGAATGATGGAATGTTGCAATCTTAGAACTGATTTCAATAGTTTTACCATTTCTGCTTCCACTCACACCTTGCTGCTTTTGGCTCTGGCACTCCCCACATGCTGTTTCTACTTTGCTATGGGAGGTGGGGTTAGGATTAGAATAATTACAACTTTATTTTTTAGAATAATTTATTATGTTATAATAATTCTTACTGAAATAAAATAAAATTTGTCCTGTAAAAAGTTCATTGGATTAAAAAAATCTTGCTATCATCTTTTGCAGCCAACAAATAAAAAAAAAAGGAAGGAACTAAGAAACATACATTCTGTTAAACATTATGACTATATAAAAATTATCCTGGGAGCACCTAGGTGGCTCAGTTGGTTGAGTTTCTTACTTCGGCTCAGGTCATGATTTTGTAGTTGGTGAGTTTGAGCCCCGCATCGGGGTCTATGGTGACAGCTCAGAGCCTGGAGTCTGCTTTGGATTCTGTGTCTCCCTCTCTCTCTGCCCCTCCCCGTCTCATGCTCTGTCTCTCTCTCTCTCAAGAATAAGTAAATATTTTTAAAAAATTTAAAAATTAGCCTGCCTAGTCTTAATGAACTTCTAATTTAGTAATAGAACTATGAACTGCCACTAGTTTTCCACTTTCCATCGTTTCTCTACATCATTGTGTTTCCTTCTCCTCTTGAAGTCTGCCTCTGGCATTATGTGCTAGTGTAACTCGGATACATGCACAAGTGCATGTATATATACTTGTGTATATATGTA
The DNA here is from genome assembly GCF_028018385.1 of Neofelis nebulosa. Lineage (NCBI taxonomy): Eukaryota > Metazoa > Chordata > Mammalia > Carnivora > Felidae > Neofelis > Neofelis nebulosa. The sequence continues at coordinate 121,819,334 of NC_080785.1, read as the reverse complement.
TACTTGTGCAGGAGGATACATGGACAAGTGCCTACACAATTCAAAAGAAGCTCATACCACTTCCTTTTATCAAGGCAGATAATATTAAAAAAATAAATGCCAAAATATTGTTATCAAGTCTGATAGAATTTAAAGCTTACATTTAACATATAAACAATTTTAACATAAAATGTAACACATGATGATGGCCATATAGCTGACATGATAATTACATAATTCATACAAATTATAGCCAGTATAAGTGTGGGATCAGGTAATGGGATATATGATAAAGGATGTGTGATGAGTATATTATCCTTTATTCCTACAAGTGTTATCAGTCCTGCAAGCATATCTCCAGTTTTAGAGACAATGTCAAAACTCTTTCAAAACTTCAGGAGTTTGAGTTCCAAGCTGATGGCTCTCCTTTGACCTGTTAGGTGAACTTCAGGTTAGCCTTTATGAAGCTGAGGGTCTAGTATAGAGTATAAAGTCCACAAAGAAGTATACCCCAAGAGTCCCACGGATAATCCACTAGGGGCATAGGTAACATACAAAAATAATTTCAAAATTGACAGGAATATAACCACGGGCTTCTTGAATACATGAGTGAAGCAGAATAGAAAGAAGACACCGAAGCAGGTAGGGAGATGGGATGCTTCCTCCTTGCTGCTGTGCATGATGCCTCTAAGGCCTTCTAGGGCCAATGTAGACTTTCTGAGTTAGTGCTTAACAGAAGTGACTCCTGGAGAGGATGAATTCTGACAGGTACCTCTATAAGTGCAAATTCAAATGGAGATATTACAAAGTACGCACTTAGACTCTCACATAGTGGTTTGGAGGATGAGCTTTAAATTCAGGTAGACCTGGGCTCGTATTTCGGTTGTGAAATAACTCACGATGTATTGGACATTTTTGAGCAAATATATTTCATCATCTGTAAAATGAGTTTATTATTACAGACTACTTTATAGGAGTTTTGTGTAAATTGAATGTGATTCTTCATATAGAACATTTCATACCGTACCTGGCACAAAATAAGCTTATAAGGTCCACATTATTATGATTATTATTGACATCTCAGTTTAGCTCTTAACATTTTTTTAATGTTTTTATTTATTTTTGAGACAGAGCATAAGCAAGGGAGGGCAGAGAGAGAGGGAGACACAGAATCTGAAGCAGGCTCCAGGCTCTGAGCTGTCAGCACAGAGCCCGACGCGGGGCTCGAACTCACCGATTGTGAGATCATGACCTGAGCTGAAGTTGGACGCTTAACCGACTGAGCCACCCAGGCACCCCAGCTCTTAACGTTTTAATAAGGTGGATCTTTGCTAAGACATGGATAGGTATAACAGTGACTAGTTATAATTTGTTAGAATTTTGTAGTTCATTAATTGATGAGTAGACTTATTTAGCAAATACTTATTTAACATTTATTATATTCAGAGATTCTACACATGTAAAGGACAAAGTTCTTTAAAAGTAGTTCTTATTTTTATTTTTACAAGTATCTTTGCTTTGTTCTATGATGTTTATTTTCATACAGATCCTCACCTTTGCATTTCTGTTGGTTTATGAAAAGGTCAAGATTTTTAAATAGTTCAGTTTTCCTCAAAACTGAGGAAGGTCCTATTTTTAGTAGTTGACAGAAGTATCAATTGAAGGTAGTAGTGTCATTTCCCCAGAGTGTCATGCTTCGATTATGATAATGAACCAATGATTCAGGTGCCAAAGCCAGATTGTGCCTGCCAATGTCTTTGACATTCAGCCGAGTCACAGCCTTGTCTTAAAGGTGTGCTTCTATCAGCTAAGGCAGCTGGTGATGCTTTCAAGTCACTCTCCTTTGCAATGGTCCCATGCAACTTGGAACTTGAGTCTCAATGGACAAGGTGGAAACCCATGGGGAAATGTCTTGCCCTGATAAAGCCTAAAGGAATAGAAATGCAGGGGTGCCTTCCGCTTCTCCTATCAAAATGACATAACAACAGTGGTGGGCACTTTTCAAGATGTGGCGCTGCATAAATGTAGGATGCCTGGCGTTTTCCACTGACTTGTTTCACATGTATTAAGATGAGGAATTGCTTTTCTCAGAGCATCTATGCAAATGGGAGCAAATAATCCTCCACAGGAACTAGAATCCAAGTTTATCTTCTAAGGAAAAAATATCTACATGTAAAATAAATCCATCAGAATTGGTAACTATTGCATTTTAATGATAAGAAATTTGGCCCATATTTTAACAGGTTAAACATTAGTTTTGACAAGTTGTTGCAGGAAGGCAATTTTCACAAGAGACATTGAAAAAGAGAAGCTAAATGGAAAATTAAGAGAAAAAAAGGAAGCTGGAGACATTATATATTTAAACACAATGTCCATATTCTTAAGTTTAACAATGGCGTACAACTAAGCCTGGTAGAAGAATCCAGTGCTAAGCATTCAAAGATGTTTCACCAATTAGCAGGATTTTTCAACCTCAGCAGTCCTGACATTTTGCAACAGATAACTAACTGCTTGTTGTTGAAGGCTTCCCTGTGTAATGCAGGACAGTCAGTGGCATTCCTAGTCTTCACCTACTAGGTGCATTAGCAATCCTCACCCTCAAAATATAACTCCAGACATCGCCACATTCCACTGGCGTGGAGAACAAAAGAATCCTCATAATGGTAAAAACATCTAAAACGTGATAAAAGAAGGCCCACTGGCAAAGCAAACAACAGAGCAATAAATAACGGGATTTAGTTAGGTTCAAGGCTTGGCCTATATTCAAGCTCAGAATCTGTAGTTAAGTTACTTAAAAGTTTTGGGGCACCTGGGTGGCTCAGTCAGTTGAACGTCTGACTTCGGCTCAGGTCAGGATCTCATGGTTTGTGGGTTCAAGCCCCGCTTCAGGATCTGTGCTGACAGTTCAGTGCCTGGAGGCTGCTTTGGATTCTGTGTCTCCTCACTCTTGCCCCTCCTGCTCACGCTCTCTCTCTCAAAAATGAATAAACATTTAAAAAAAAGTTAAAAAAAAAGTTCTGAGATGTAGTATCCTAATATGTACAAGGGTTATGACACATCACTAGTATACAGGCTTTTGATAAACCAAATGAGACAATATACTACATGAAAAGCATTCTATATAGACTGACATATTAGTGTTGTTAATTTTTTTCATTAGATGTATGTCTGTATGCGTGTTGTATGTGTTGTGTGTGGGCCTGCGTGCACACATATGTACAGTGGAGTACATAAAAATACTCCCTTGCATATCAGTCCACTGGTTTGTTTTGGAGTTGTAGTATTTAAGAAAGGTTTTTTGTTTTGTTTTGTTTTTTTGTTTTTTTGACTCAAAAAATTTTTTCCCTTTATAAAGTTTACGCATTGATTCCTGTTCTGACTTCTAGAGCAGCTTACAATGTCTATTCACTGTTCAATAAGATAGTTGGTAGGGACTCCTGAGTGGCTCAGTTGGTTAAGTGTCAGACTTCAGCTCGGATCATGATCTCACGGTTTAGAGCCCCATATGGGGCTCTGTGCTGGCAGCTCAGAGCCTGGAGCCTGCTTCAGATTCTGTTTCCCCCTGTCTCTCTGCCCCTCCCCCGCTCATGCTCTGTCTCTCTCTCTCTCTCTCTCTCTCAAAAATAAAATAGATATTAAAACAATAAAAAAATAAGATAGTTGGTAAAATTCTAGGACACTGGTCTTCTGTGTTGCCTTAATTGTTGCTATTATTGCATGTGTCACAAAACCTTCAGCTGCCAAAAATTTGTATTTTATTTAGTTTCATGTGAATGTATGGTTAGATTATTCTCTGAAAATGACCCTGAGAGATGGATATGGGTGTTGCTTTAATTACTATTAATAGTAATATTAATATTAATAAAATAATAATAATTGACTACTTTATTTCTGTCACTAAGAAGAGTACTTTTCATGTGAACTTCTTTCTTCACAGCAGTCTTATGATGTATGTGTTCATTATCCTCATTTTCTGTTTTGTTGGTTAGGAAACAGAAGCATAGAATGGTTATAAAACTCTTCCATAATAATGTCTGAAGTAGCCAAAGCCAGTAATAAAACCAAATTTTATCTGGGACCGAAGCTTGCCCTGTTAACCACTTGGTGTTTTCTCCTGTCTGGCCAGCCTCTTTCAGGAAGTGGGTGCTAACGCCAGAACCAGGAGGGCATTTCCTTAAGGTCTGAATTAAGTTTCCTGTGCTGGTCACAGGAACAGGATGTAGCGTGGGAGACAACTCCCACACCAGGCCAGCACGAGCCTTCCAAATGGGCTGCATTTTGTCTCTAACAGACATCCAGGTGGCCTTCCATGTTCCTTGGTTATTTCTCTTTGAGGATGGTTTTGTTGTCTCTTAATCCTTAAGAAAGGTAGTTTTTAAATTATATGCTAATGTAGTTTCTGTTGAATAATGGATAAAGTAAAAGGTCTTTTTTGTTGTTGTTCATTGGGTTGCTTCAGTTTTGTCCTTGGCTAACCTACATCTGAGAATAAAGAGAAGTACTCTGGAGAGTGCTCAGAAGTAGCAGCCCCTGTGTAAACTCAAAGATGCATGCGTGCACTCACACGAACACGCATCCCGCAAAGGGAAGAATTCTCTTTTTGTGATCCCTAGAAGAGTGCTTCTGAATCTCCGTTGAAAAACTCTTTATTATTATTTATTTATTTTTATTTCCAGTCTTTTTCAGGCTGATACTTTGGTAAAATATATATTAAAAAAATGACAGAGCAATGAAATTAAAATATGATACATAAAATAAAAGCCCACACCTTCTATTGTTGCATCCAAGGAACATAAATTTATTCTGTCAAATTTCTATACAAGTGTCTAAACACGATCAATTTCTGTTGTTATAGCAATTACTTTGTGTAGCTCTTTTGCAGAAGGTTTTGTTTCAGAGAATGGCACATGAACATGTTGTATATAAAAGATATGTTACAAAATAGCTTGATTTTAAGTATGTTTCTTATTTCTAAGCCCCGAAAAGGAAGAGCTGTGGCAAATGGAAAACAGATGTCAGAAAAGAGAAGCAATGGGATCAATCAGGGGAAAAGGTGTAAGTCTTTGTTTCCTTTGCAACTAACTTTTTTTTTTTAATATTCTTTATTTTTTTCACCTTTCTCCTTTTTTTCTCATTTATATTCCTTATTTCCTAGTTGTAATTCTTCTCTTGAGTACTTATTTTCTTTGATACCAATACCCCTTCCCTTTTTTCTCTCATTTTCCCCCTTCCTTTTTTGCTGATACAGGAAATATTTCAAATATCAAAAAATATCAGGAGAAATATGGGAAAATGCCCATGAAACTGCCCTAGTTTTAAAAGTATTAATAATTTGTTATAAATTTGTCATGATTTTCTGAGAAAATAAAATATTGTGTACATAGAGAAAAATAGTTTAAATCCCTTTTCATCTCTCTCTGGGTAACTGTTATACTGAAGTTGAAAAAAAATTCTTTTCTCCTACATGTTAGGTTTTACTCCATAAGACCCTCTCAAAGACCAACACATATGACTGTTTTATTATTTTTTAATATTGTTCAAAATTGATGGCATGAGGCACATGAAAATATCCTTTGTTAAGTTCAGTACTGTGTTTGTGAATCACTGAAGCTGGTACATGTAGATTGAGTTACTTTATGGCTGTTGGTACTTAGTATTCCATTCCATGGATATGACACAATTTGGGTATTCCATTAGTTATTCCTCTTAGATGGAGGTTAATTAAAAAAAAATTTGCTAAGATAAATATTGTTGCAAACTGTATCTTTGTGCATGTCTCTATACGGACTTCTGGAAGAGTTTTTCTGGCAGACAGCAAAGGTTAAAACCAGATACTGGCAAGAAATTCTCTATAAAGAACTTACGAAAATGTGCATGATCACTATTCCCTCATTTTATCAAGCCTTGATGTTGTCAGTTTCCTTCAATTCTTCGTAATCTAATGGGAGAGAAATATTACCTTTTTAAGATTGGCATTTCCCTAATTACTACTGAGATTAATATTCTTTGTACATTCATTGTCCAAACAAGATTCTTTATCTGAGTGTTACTTATTCTTTGTTGGTTCATTTTTTTTTTTTTTTACTGGATCATTAGTTTGTTTTTAATTAATTTGTATGAGTTGTTCAAATGTGAGAGTCATCAATTGTTTCTCTGTGATATGGTTACAAGTGTCTTCTCCTAGACTTTTGGTTGTTTGGGGGCTTGGTAAGTGCTGTCCTTTGTTCTCAAGGAAAGTATTTAGCTTATAGGGACATAAACTTATCATCTCTTCCTTCATATTGGCACTTTTTATGGATGCTTTAGAAAATCTTACTCTGTAGTGGTATCTTAGGCATATGTTGTTCTAAGAGTTTTAGAGGATGTTTAAACATTTCAATGTATAATCCACCTGAAATTAATTTTGGGTCTCTTTACTTTTCAATCTTCTATTTTATTGTATTTACATTTCCTCAGTGCTCTCATTCATTTCTCCTCTCCTTACTTCTTTATATCCTGCAAAACCTATCCACCTATAAGGATATTTGTTTAAATTTTTTTTCCATATTTTTTTAATTCCTAGAAAAATGTCCTGAGTTTTTTTCCCCCCCTAGAATGCTGTTGTTTACGGTTCCTGTTCTAAATATTTTAGCTTTCTTCATTATGTTCATAGTGCAGGTTTGTCCTTAGCATCCCTGTGCAGACTAGAAATATGAAAGATGGAGAATTGAATGCAAAGTTAGTACTGAAGAAATTTCTCCTTGCTTTTTAAATGTTAGGTAAGAATGCCTTACCTTGTATTCTTCCACTGACAGATGAATAAATCTTCTTAATACAAATGTATTGCCCTCTCAGTAATTACTCAGAACTTTAATATAACTTGCCTAATTTGATTCTTGGAACAACCTTATGAGAGTCCTGTTATTCTCGATGTTTGATACACAAACTTCCAGCCTCGATTCCCTGGGCACTTGTTGCTAACTCTTCCCTTTCCATCACACTTAAGAAAACAAAAGCCATGAATAAGAGAAGTATACATCCAGTGGATTAGATTAAAAATGAGTTAGAAAAAAGAACCCCTATTTACCATTTATAAAAGCTTTGACATTTTTGACAATGCATGGCATTTAAAATAAAAATCCAAAAGAAAATCATTCCCCCCCCAAATTGTACAAAAATATTTCAAAGACTGATTTTAAAACATAATATACAGCTCTAATCCTTAGAAGTTGTTTATTAGAAACAAATTTCTGATGAAGAAGTAATTGGTAAATGGTTCTTCAGTAAACTGATTGCGAAAGACAAATCTTCAGAAAAGTAGACATTCTGTTCATTGGTATTTTCGCAAATTGACTTTGATTGATTGCTTTTAATACAGAGTACTTGCTGTACTGGTCAAGTTTCCTCTGCACAAGTAGAACATACTCTCATTTATTCTAGTCTTCCTGAAGCTAGTTGTATTCATTTATCTTACCTGCCTTTTCCCATCAGCACTGAGCTTGCAATCTTTGTCTTACGCTATTTTAAACATAATCAACTGATTTGGATTTTAAAAATGTACTTTGCTACTGTTCAAGAACTGAACACATCATTTTAATGTCAGAGATGCCGATGGTTGAAAAGGAGTTAGTTTACTGTAGTTAAACACCATTTTATAGTAATAACCAGTCTCAAACTTAGTAACACTAGCCTCTTTGAAATGGAAGATACGGCAATCCAGGGAAGATGGCGGCGTAGGAGGACGCTGGGCTCACCGCGCGTCCTGCTGATCACTTAGATTCCACCTACACCTGCCTAAAGAACCCAGAAAACCGCCAGAGGATTAGCAGAACGGAGTCTCCGGAGCCAAGCGCAGACGAGAGGCCCACGGAAGAGGGTAGGAAGGGCGGCGAGGCGGTGCGCGCTCCACGGACTGGCGGGAGGGAGCCGGGGCGGAGGGGCGGCTCGCCGGCCAAGCAGAGCCCCCGAGTCGGGCTGGCAAAAGCGGAGGGGCCGGACGGACTGTGTTCCGACAGCAAGCGCGACTTAGCGTCTGGGAGGTCAGAAGTTAACAGCTCTGCTCAGAAAGCGGGAAGGCTGGAGGACAAAGGGAGGGAGAGCTGCTGAGCCCCCGGACGGCAGAGCTCAGCTTGGCGGGGAACAAAGGCGTTCGCCAGCGCCATCTCCCCCGCCCATCCCCCAGCCAAAATCCCAAAGAGAACCAGTTCCTGCCAGGGAACTTGCTCGCTCCGCGCAAACACCCAACTCTGTGCTTCTGCGGAGCCAAACCTCCGGCAGCGGATCTGACTCCCTCCCGCTGCCACAGGGCCCCTCCTGAAGTGGATCACCTAAGGAGAAGCGAGCTAAGCCTGCCCCTCCCGCCCCCGTGCACCTTGCCTACCCACCCCAGCTAATACGCCAGCTCCCCAGCACCACAAGCCTGGCAGTGTGCAAGTAGACCAGACGGGCCACACCACCCCACAGTGAATCCCGCCCCTAGGAGAGGGGAAGAGAAGGCACTCACCAGTCTGACTGTGGCCCCAGCGGTGGGCTGGGGGCAGACATCAGGTCGGACTGCGGCCCCGCCCACCAACTCCAGTTATACACCACAGCACGGGGGAAGTGCCCTGCGGGTCCTCACCACTCCAGGGACTGTCCAAAATGACCAAACGGAAGAATTCCCCTCAGAAGAATCTCCAGGAAATAACAACAGCTAATGAACTGATCAAAAAGGATTTAAATAATATAACAGAAAGTGAATTTAGAATAATAGTCATAAAATTAATCGCTGGGCTTGAAAACAGTATACAGGACAGCAGAGAATCTCTTGCCACAGAGATCAAGGGACTAAGGAACAGTCACGAGGAGCTGAAAAACGCTTTAAATGAAATGCAAAACAAAATGGAAACCACGACGGCTCGGATTGAAGAGGCAGAGGAGAGAATAGGTGAACTAGAAGATAAAGTTATGGAGAAAGAGGAAGCTGAAAGAAAGAGAGATAAAAAAATCCAGGAGTATGAGGGGAAAATTAGAGAACTAAGTGATACACTAAAAAGAAATAATATACGCATAATTGGTATTCCAGAGGAGGAAGAGAGAGGGAAAGGTGCTGAAGGGGTACTTGAAGAAATTATAGCTGAGAACTTCCCTGAACTGGGGAAGGAAAAAGGCATTGAAATCCAAGAGGCACAGAGAACTCCCTTCAGACGTAACTTGAATCGATCTTCTGCACGACATATCATAGTGAAACTGGCAAAATACAAGGATAAAGAGAAAATTCTGAAAGCAGCAAGGGATAAACATGCCCTCACATATAAAGGGAGACCTATAAGACTCGTGACTGATCTCTCCTTTGAAACTTGGCAGGCCAGAAAGGCTTGGCACGATATCTTCAGTGTGCTAAACAGAAAAAATATGCAGCCGAGAATCCTTTATCCAGCAAGTCTGTCATTTAGAATAGAAGGAGAGATAAAGGTCTTCCCAAACAAACAAAAACTGAAGGAATTTGTCACCACGAAACCAGCCCTACAAGAGATCCTAAGGGGGATCCTGTGAGACAAAGTACCAGAGACATCACTACAAGCATAAAACATACAGACATCACAATGACTCTAAACCCGTATCTTTCTATAATAACACTGAATGTAAATGGATTAAATGCGCCAACCAAAAGACATAGGGTATCAGAATGGATAAAAAAACAAGACCCATCTATTTGCTGTCTACAAGAGACTCATTTTAGGTCTGAGGACACCTTTAGATTGAGAGTGAGGGGATGGAGAACTATTTATCATGCTACTGGAAGCCAAAAGAAAGCTGGAGTAGCCATACTTATATCAGACAAACTAGACTTTAAATTAAAGGCTGTAACAAGAGATGAAGAAGGGCATTATATAATAATTACAGGGTCTATCCATCAGGAAGAGCTAACAATTATAAATGTCTATGCGCCAAATACCGGAGCCCCCAGATATATAAAACAGTTACTCATAAACATAAGCAACCTTATTGATAAGAATGTGGTCATTGCAGGGGACTTTAACACACCACTTACAGAAATGGATAGATCATCTAGACACACAGTCAATAAAGAAACAAGGGCCCTGAATGATACATTGGATCAGATGGACTTGACAGATATATTTAGAACTCTGCATCCCAAAGCAACAGAATATACTTTCTTCTCGAGTGCACATGGAACATTCTCCAAGATAGATCATATACTGGGTCACAAAACAGCCCTTCATAAGTTTACAAGAATTGAAATTATACCATGCATACTTTCAGACCACAATGCTATGAAGCTTGAAATCAACCACAGGAAAAAGTCTGGAAAACCTCCAAAAGCATGGAGGTTAAAGAACACCCTACTAACGAATGAGTGGGTCAACCAGGCAATTAGAGAAGAAATTAAAAAATATATGGAAACAAACGAAAATGAAAATACAACAATCCAAACGCTTTGGGACGCAGCGAAGGCAGTCCTGAGAGGAAAATACATTGCAATCCAGGCCTATCTCAAGAAACAAGAAAAATCCCAAATACAAAATCTAACAGCACACCTAAAGGAAATAGAGGCAGAACAGCAAAGGCAGCCTAAACCCAGCAAAAGAAGAGAAATCATAAAGATCAGAGCAGAAATAAACAATATAGAATCTAAAAAAACTGTAGAGCAGATCAACGAAACCAAGAGTTGGTTTTTTGAAAAAATAAACAAAATTGACAAACCTCTAGCAAGGCTTCTCAAAAAGAAAAGGGAGATGACCCAAATAGATAAAATCATGAATGAAAATGGAATTATTACAACCAATCCCTCAGAGATACAAACAATTATCAGGGAATACTATGAAAAATTATATGCCAACAAATTGGACAACCTGGAAGAAATGGACAAATTCCTAAACACCCACACTCTTCCAAAACTCAATCAGGAGGAAATAGAAAGCTTGAACAGACCCATAACCAGCGAAGAAATTGAATCGGTTATCAAAAATCTCCCAACAAATAAGAGTCCAGGACCAGATGGCTTCCCAGGGGAGTTCTACCAGACGTTTAAAGCAGAGATAATACCTATCCTTCTCAAGCTATTCCAAGAAATAGAGAGGGAAGGAAAACTTCCAGACTCATTCTATGAAGCCAGTATTACTTTGATTCCTAAACCAGACAGAGACCCAGTAAAAAAAGAGAACTACAGGCCAATATCCCTGATGAATATGGATGCAAAAATTCTCAATAAGATACTAGCAAATCGAATTCAACAGCATATAAAAAGAATTATTCACCATGATCAAGTGGGATTCATTCCTGGGATGCAGGGCTGGTTCAACATTCGCAAATCGATCAACGTGATACATCACATTAACAAAAAAAAAGAGAAGAACCATATGATCCTGTCAATCGATGCAGAAAAGGCCTTTGACAAAATCCAGCACCCTTTCTTAATAAAAACCCTTGAGAAAGTCGGGATAGAAGGATCATACTTAAAGATCATAAAAGCCATTTATGAAAAGCCCACAGCTAACATCATCCTCAATGGGGAAAAACTGAGAGCTTTTTCCCTGAGATCAGGAACACGACAGGGATGCCCACTCTCACCGCTGCTGTTTAATATAGTGCTGGAAGTTCTAGCATCAGCAATCAGACAACAAAAGGAAATCAAAGGCATCCAAATTGGCAAAGATGAAGTCAAGCTTTCGCTTTTTGCAGATGACATGATATTATACATGGAAAATCCGATAGACTCCACCAAAAGTCTGCTAGAACTGATACATGAATTCAGCAAAGTTGCCGGATACAAAATCAATGTACAGAAATCAGTTGCATTCTTATACACTAACAATGAAGCAACAGAAAGACAAATAAAGAAACTGATCCCATTCACAATTGCACCAAGAAGCATAAAATACCTAGGAATAAATCTAACCAAAGATGTAAAAGATCTGTATGCTGAAAACTATAGAAAGCTTATGCAGGTAATTGAAGAAGATATAAAGAAATGGAAAGACATTCCCTGCTCATGGATTGGAAGAATAAATATTGTCAAAATGTCAATACTACCCAAAGCTATCTACACATTCAATGCAATCCCAATCAAAATTGCACCAGCATTCTTCTCGAAACTAGAACAAGCAATCCTAAAATTCATATGGAACCACAAAAGGCCCGGAATAGCCAAAGTAATTTTGAAGAAGAAGACCAAAGCAGGAGGCATCACAATCCCAGACTTTAGCCTCTACTACAAAGCTGTCATCATCAAGACAGCATGGTATTGGCATAAAAACAGACACATAGACCAATGGAATCGAATAGAAACCCCAGAACTAGACCCACAAACGTATGGCCAACTCATTTTTGACAAAGCAGGAAAGAACATCCAATGGAAAAAAGACAGTCTCTTTAACAAATGGTGCTGGGAGAACTGGACAGCAACATGCAGAAGGTTGAAACTAGACCACTTTCTCACACCATTCACAAAAATAAACTCAAAATGGATAAAGGACCTGAATGTGAGACAGGAAACCATCAAAACCTTAGAGGAGAAAGCAGGAAAAGACCTCTCTGACCTCAGCCGTAGCAATCTCTTACTCGGCACATCCCCAAAGGCAAGGGAATTAAAAGCAAAAGTGAATTACTGGGACCTTATGAAGATAAAAAGCTTCTGCACAGCGAAGGAAACAACCAACAAAACTAAAAGGCAACCAACGGAATGGGAAAAGATATTTGCAAATGACACATCGGACAAAGGGCTAGTATCCAAAATCTATAAAGAGCTCATCAAACTCCACACCCGAAAAACAAATAACCCAGTGAAGAAATGGGCAGAAAACATGAATAGACACTTCTCTAAAGAAGACATCCGGATGGCCAACAGGCACATGAAAAGATGTTCAACGTCGCTCCTCATCAGGGAAATACAAATCAAAACCACACTCAGATACCACCTCACGCCAGTCAGAGTGGCCAAAATGAAGAAATCAGGAGACTATAGATGCTGGAGAGGATGTGGAGAGACGGGAACCCTCTTGCACTGTTGGTGGGAATGCAAATTGGTGCAGCCGCTCTGGAAAGCAGTGTGGAGGTTCCTCAAAAAATTAAAAATAGACCTACCCTATGACCCAGCAATAGCACTGCTAGGAATTTATCCAAGGGATACAGGAGTACTGATGCATAGGGGCACTTGTACCCCAATGTTTATAGCAGCACTCTCAACAATCGCCAAATTATGGAAAGAGCCTAAATGTCCATCAACTGATGAATGGATAAAGAAATTGTGGTTTATATACACAATGGAATACTACGTGGCAATGAGAAAAAATGAAATATGGCCTTTTGTAGCAACGTGGATGGAACTGGAGAGTGTGATGCTAAGTGAAATAAGCCATACAGAGAAAGACAGATACCATATGATTTCACTCTTATGTGGATCCTGAGAAACGTAACAGAAACCCATGGGGGAGGGGAAGGGAAAAAAAAAAAAAAAAAGAGGTTAGAGTGGGAGAGAGCCAAAGCATAAGAGACTGTTAAAAACTGAGAACAAACTGAGGGTTGATGGGGGGTGGGAGGGAGGGCAGGGTGGGTGATGGGTATTGAGGAGGGCACCTTTTGGGATGAGCACTGGGTGTTGTATGGAAACCAATTTGACAGTAAATTTCATATATTAAAAAATAAAAAATAAAAAAAATAAAAAAAAATAAAAAAATAAAAAAAAGAAATGGAAGATACGTTGCTTTTTTTATGAGATGATCTAAGGTGCTCTCAACTTATTTTTTACTGGGTAATTTTGAATTTGTGACCAGCTAAACATATAAATTGTTACCATATTATAAGGTATCCTTTTTCCTGAACTTATTAATTTTTTTGATGTTATAGGATGAAATCTGTTTTGTTGTACCTCCTTCTAACTTAAATCACTTATCTGGTTAAGATTTTGCCAATTTATTTAAATATGTGCATGATTCAATGAAACACAATATTGGCAATCCATAATATATAATGTATTTTTTCATGTATCCATGACATTAGGTTTAGAACATTAGGATTTGAAAGAATCTTTGAAACCATTTTGTTCAAATTTGTCATACATTGTATTTCTTGTAAAGCCCTTCCAAGCGGTCAGTATCATCTCACCTCACTTCATTCTAGCATCTAAGAAGGCCATGTTTTTGAAGGAAAACGTGGGTTTGGAAATGAAGTAGCTACGTTGAATTCTATTTCCATTACTAGTTTCATTACAGATTCCATTTTGTCTTTTGGCCTAGTTTCTTTAGATGTGAGAATGGACATAATTAAACACCTGGAGTATTATTGCAAACATTATGCCAGATAAGGAAGCAAATGCTATACATGTAATTAGCAATCAATAAATATTATTCCTACTTAAATTTCTTGACAACTGCAGTTAGTGTGATGCAAAAGATGAACATCTATATGTATGAGTTGGTGAGCCCCTTCAGATGAAACAATCTCCCTTAAAAATAGTGCAAGGGTATGTAAGTGATGAAACATGGAATCTATCCCAAAAAACTGAGAGCACACTTTACACGCTGTATGTTAGTATATTTCTTTTTTTTTAAATTACGTTTCTTTATTTTTGAGAGGCAGAGAGAGACAGAGCGCAAGTGGGGGAGGAGCAGAGAGAAAGGGAGACACAGAGAGAGAGGGAGACATAGAATCTGAAGCAGTCTCCAGGCTCTGAGTTGTCAGCACAGAGCCCAATGCAGGCCTCAAACTCATGAACCGTGAGATCATGACCTGAGCCAAAGTTGGATGCTCAACTGACTGAGCCACCCAGATGCCCTGAGAGTAAATTTTATTTAAAAATATAGTGCAAGGGTAGGAGCTAGCAATTTCAGATGTTAAATGGGACAGCAACAGAGCTGCACGTGACTTAGACTGAGAATAAATGTGAAAATTACAGGCACCTCTTCGCATCCCCAGCCATGTTGACATAGGAGGCTGTCTGTTTCAAGAGTAAATTTACTTTGTTGAGGGGTAATCAATGCTGGAAAGCTGAGCATCGGTGTTGAGAAGCTCTATTTTCCTTGATCAGTGTCTAGAAAGACATATTGACAGCTTGTTCCACTTTGTTGTCATAGAAAGAAAGGTGATACAGGCAATGCTCAATGAAGATTGCTCAGGAAATAAATTGGGCATCAAACAGCCCACAGGTAGATGATGCCTTGCTGAGCCTCTGTATGCTTGATGCATTAGGAAGGTAAATTGAATAGGCATTTTCAAATTGTAAAAATGATCATATTGTTTTCTGAACCCTTTCTAATGAGCCCTATTAGTGAAAACATTCTCCACTGTGTATTGTTTCTCAGGCCTTCAGCAGTGAGCCAATTACCTTTGAAATGGAACTGGCAGGAGAAATCTTCCAATGGCAGCACATCAATACTACACATAGAGTGGCGCACAGACTTCTGTGCCTTGTTCCCCTAACTATGGTCTGTGGACCATCCAATGGCCATCACCTGGCAGCTTTGAGAAAGATATAATCTAATGGCCCACACCAGACCTCTTGGATCAGAAGTGGTATTTTTGCAAGATCCCCAGATGAGTCCTATGCATGTAAAACACTAAGAAGCTCAACTAGATCACACACACACACACACACACACACACACACACACACACACACATATGCACACACACACAATTTTGATATGATAATTCAGACATAGGACTCAGGAGTCTGCATTTTTTACAAGGCAAGTTGTCTTCAGGTCACACTTTGAGTCTTTTCATAATACACTCACTCTACCTTTACAGTGTGGGCATTTCTTTTCCTCTGGGAAAATTTGGAAGACTGGAAACTTAAGGTGTCTATATTTACTGGTCAGCCCAATGGCGTCACTATGTGCACAGTTGATAAATGTACTTTAATATCTAGCCTTGAAAGTAACAGTGGTATATATACTTGTTTATGTGTACGTGCATACACATGCACATACGTTCACTTTGGTTTTATTTTGTAAATTCTCTAGACACCTGGAAAGAATCCACTACAGTAGCAGAAACATGATTTTTTGGAGAGAATAAAGCTCTGCTAAACAAATGAACACATTTTGTTAAATGTTGGAAGCCCCCCTGCCCCAGGGTCTCTGAATATGCCGGTAGAAGCAGCATTTGTCTCTGCAAAGTAAATCGATTGTGTTTAATCAAATTACTCCAGGGAGATTCACCAGCTAGAATGCAGTGGGAAGTGACCTTATGTCAGGGTTCCCATTTGCTTGCTAATGCTTGCTTTTCTGTGTGTGTGTGTGTTTAGGAGGAGTGCTGAAAAACAATTGATTTTGGAATATCTATGCCAATCTTCATTCCCAACTATGGAAAGCCCTGCCAAGTCTGAAAGGAAAAAAAGAGCAGAATCAGAATTAAAGGAGAAGGAGAAGAAATGCATTACCATGGAGAGAAACCTAGAGGAAATACACAGAGAAAATGTGCAAAAGAGTAAGTTTACCTGTTGAGAGAAATGTTGTACTTAACCTTTGTAAAGGATAAATGTGTGTGAAAGCCTGTAGCCTCATATGCACATGAAGCCATAGAAATGCAACTTGGAATTATAGACTGTCAAGGAGGTAAGGTATTTCAATAGTGTTGGGTCCTTCATTTTTCAACAGATAAGGTAACTGGGACCCAGAGAGAAGTGATCCCAATAAAGTACCTAAGAACTCAGAGAAAACAGTAGAAATTGAATCCTCATCTCCTGGATTTCTTCTAGAAACTTAAGAGTCATCCTTGTCTGCCTTCTCTCCCTCACCACTATTTAGTTCATCTACAAGTCATACCACTCAGATTTCCAAACTTACCTGTGGCTCCCACTTTCTATGCTGAGACCACCCAAGTTCAAACCCCATCTATGTTTCCCCTCCACTCTGAGCTGCTTTTCATTTCCTCTAACGGGTCAGACTCTTTATCACTACGGGGCCTTTGCATAAGCTGTGTACTCTGCCTCCTTGTCTTCTGGCCATACTTTGTCCACTCGTTCCTACTTACACTCCAACTTAAATATTACTTCTTCATGGAGGCTAGCACTAAATCATAAAGGGTGCCTTCCCTGTTATTTGTGTCAATGCATGCTTACCATGTATCATTGCATTTTTTATAACTTACTATTCATACTTTTCCATCTGTTCTGCTATGATAGACTAATAAATAGCAAAATCATTAGAGTGACCATATAATTTATTGTTCAAACCTAGACACTTTTGAGAGTGGAAGCATGCTATTAATAATCATGCCAAGGCAGCAGGCTTAAACCAGAACAAATTGGGACATGTGGCCAGGATAGTCATAATGTTCTTCTAATGTGGAAGCAGTGTTCGTTCATTTATGATTTTTCCTAGGCAAGGAGAGCCAGAATAACTGCAGTGGAGTTTAATACTTCACCAGGAAGGGGGGAAAAAAAGAAAAGAAAAAAACCTCTAAGCTTGCCTGCTGCACAAAAATGTTTGAACTCTATTTTAGGGGCCGAAGGCTTTCGGGCTGAAGGGATTTAGAGAGGATAGGAATGTTTAAAAATAGATGCCTGCATCCATTCCCCCTCCTCACAGGGTGCAATCCTAGCCCCACATGACTCTCTGCTAAAAGCAGGTTCCTCTTCTTCCCATCTGCATCCTAACAGCAGCCCTGACAACACAAAGCTCCACTTCTATTTGTTTTTGTTTACTACCTGCAAGCCAGCGTTCTAAGACTATTGTCTTTTGTGAATCTAAAATTCTCTGAAGTTTCTTGTCCAGGCTAAGTTATCAACCAGAATATATATTATTGTTTTGGTTATTGCTCTGGTTACAACAGTGTATAGGTGTTGAGTGATTTGGTTTGATTATTTTTCCTATAGGCCACTGGTTTTGTGGCCATATATTCCATTGGCTTTCAAATGTTTTGACCACAACTCATAAGTAGAAAATATATTCGGTACCACAGCCCATTACACATATGGATATGACCATATGCCCATACACATAAACATATACATATGCTTATATAAAGATATACATGTATATAAACTGAAATGGTTTTACCAAAAAATTTATCCTTGCTATATATGAGAAGACTCAAGGGAAGAGGGGTTGAGCTTTTATTACATAAGTTGAGTTTGAAGTTATGGAGAGATATCTAAATGGAAATTTCTAGCAGGCTATTGATGAAGGATTTGAATTGGGACAGTTTGGGCTACAGTCCAACCTGTAATAATTGATGCAATCTCAAATCAGACTTATAAATACAGAGTACAAATTGATGGTTGCCTGAGGGGAGAAAGTAGGGGATGGGCAAAATGGGTGAAGGAGCATGGGAGACACAGGCCTCCAGCTATGAAATGAATAAGTCACAGGACTGAAAGACACAGCAGACAGGATACAGTCAATGGTATTATAATAGTACCGTATGGTGACAGATGGTGGGTACACTTGTAGTGAACAAAGCATAACATATATAGAAGTTGAATCACTATGCTGTATTCCTGAAACTAATGTAACATTGTGTGTCAACTATACTCAAATAAAAACAAACTTTAAATAGAAAATAAAATTGAATAAAGGAACAGAAGAGGAAAAAAAAACTGATGAGATCTCAGTGGATGAGAGCAGAGTAAGGAAGGAGCAAAGAAAGAATGGCCAAAACTTGGGAAATCCTTATTTCTGTGGTTGGAAGTAGAAGTAAAAGCCAGCAAAGGAGCTGGGAGACATTACTAAAAGGAAGAGGGAGATAAGGAGAATGAGGCCTGTAAGGAGACCCATTTTAGAGAAAAGGAGAAATTGGGAGTATCCAGTGTTCATTCATTCAGTATTTCTTGAGCATATATGTTCCATGGAACAGGATATTTGTTTTGTTTCCTGTTTAATTACTGAAAGAAAGAGCTCAGCAATAGTAGAAAGTCCCTGTCCGTTTCTGGATGTCTGTGTCACTTTCTGTGTTCAGTGATATAGAGGATGTACTGAAGAACAAATTAATCCCAAAACAAAGTGACACAATTGTATTATTAACAATAAGTAATACCTATCAGATGACTTGTGGCTAATGAATACATGGTACAAGTTCCACTGCCTAAATAGAATCTAATTGTTAGGTTTCATTGGAATTTAACAATTGTTCAATTTATGTAATAACACTGTCTAATTATTTTCAGCATCATTATTTACAGAATAGTTATTTAGGATAAGAATTGTATAATTATTCATAATTGAGCTGTGCATGTGACATGTAATGATATGACATAGATCGTGATTAGTGATCATCCCAGGAAGAGGAAATTGCCATTTATCCCTTTGCCTAAATATCCATTCCCCTCAACCTCTCTTCACTTATCAACTCTCCTTTTTATATCTCCTCATATATATATAAAGGGAACACATGCTTTTATTTATTTTGTGGATTTTACCCATATTTTTACAGCTACTCATCAGTGCTTTACAGACCAGTGTATGGCATTTTATTCTGGCCTTTGCTACAGATGCCAGGCAAGCATGATTGGTATCTGTTTAGTTACTTTTGTACTTTGCCTTTGATAAAGAAAATAGTAATATTCCATTGGTACATTATAGGGGCAAGTACTATAGCAAGAATTTTGTAACAAGAAAATTCTCTGTTCTGCTTGCTTCTACCCCTGAGTGGGTTGGCATTACATGGAACTTGGGTATATAATTTAACCTGAAATTCACAGTATTGTTATTTTTAAAATGTAAATATTAACATTATCTCATGGTCTTCTTGAAGGATTCATTCAGAAGGAGCATGTGAATATGGTACCCAAAGCCTGACAAGGAGTAGGTGCTCAATCATTATATGATAATATTATATTGTTTTGGCACTAAAATTCTGAGTTTATTTTCTGATGACAACCAACATCAGCCAGTAACTAAAGGCTTAGCTCATATGACAGAAAACAATTGTATTCACACTTTTTTTTTCTTATATTTACATGATCCTTGACA
Organism: Neofelis nebulosa; assembly: GCF_028018385.1. NCBI lineage: Eukaryota > Metazoa > Chordata > Mammalia > Carnivora > Felidae > Neofelis > Neofelis nebulosa. Next base: position 121,799,460 of record NC_080785.1, on the reverse strand, counting down.
TGTAAGAAACTTAAAAGTACTGAGATTAATGTACCCAAAGAGGTGATAAAAGGAAGTTAGTAGCCTTAATGCTCTGAGACAGTAGAGGAAGGATTAGTTCTAAGAGATGATCAAGAAATTTTTGTTGAAAGAAGTAGCATGTACATTGGATCTTGAGAATTGCTATAATTGTATCAGATAACTGGGATAAATCACATAGAATTGTTTGAGCAAAACAAATATACAGATAGAGGCATATAAATCACTCTTTTGTAACTAGAGAAGTAGTATGAGAAGTGGTACAAGATCTTGAACAATTTTTTTGTGGAATATTTTATACTCCTGGATTATTGTATATCTATTAAAAATTTAACCACATAGGACAGGGATCATGTGAACTTACTTTTGAAACAAACATAGTAACAAAAATAGATATCACTTTCTATCTCAATCTTTTTTAACATTCTTTCAAACAAGAATGTTTGTTTGTTTTTTTTATTTGAGAGAGAGAGAGAGAGAGAGAATCAATCTCAATAGGCTTCATGCTCAGCAGGAAGCCTGACATGGGGTTCAATCCCATGACCCTGGAATCACTACCTGAACCAAAATCAAGAGTCAGATGCTTAACCGACTGAGCCACCCAGGTGACCCAAGAATGTTTATTTAATAACTACTTCATCTCCTAATTAACTCCAGATTAGTAGGAACTAGATGTAGTACTGTTTTTTGATGGATTCTGGGGATCAATGGGAAGAAATATCAAAATTTATTACCAGTACTTGCCATATGCACAAAAAAGAGGACATTTTTCTTTGTAAATACAGAGATCTGAGTCTAGCTGTGGCCATATTAGAAAAAAAAAATGGAGTAATAGCTCCTTTAGTCTAGACGCTAATTGGTGGTGTGATATTGGTGGAATTATTTTTCCTGCATAAATTTCCACATCACATGGATCTGAGACAAGTCAGACCCACCATGCCCTGTCTGAATTCCTGACCCCACAAAATCACAGGCAAATAAAATTAAGCCAACATGCTTTGGGGATTATTAGTTATACAAAAACAAATAACTGAGAAAGAAACTGAAACATTCTAGTAGGGTATTGCAGTAACAACAACCTAAAACATGGTGTTAATTTATGACTGTGCAGCAGAGAGAGGCCTGAAAGGTCCCAAGGTGACTACTAGTGGAAGATGGAAAGGCAGTATGGTTTATGCTATAGGAATTTTAAGAAACAGGATCTAGGTGATGTAGTAGGAGAACAATTAGTAGATCAAAATCAGTTGAAAGTGACAGCACCCTTTTATTAGCTGTTGTTGGTAATGAATGAATAACATGACAGGAGAGAGATGAGCTAAATTTTGAGCATAATTTAGAGGAAATAGGAATGAACCAGGAGTTGATGGGCTTTATAATAAAACTCTTTCCATCCTCAATCTTGTCCAGCAAGGGACTCTAAAATTAAAATGGACTCAATGCAAATATCAAATAGAGTGTTGCCTATAAAAAATGTGTCCTCAGAGTAAAGATCACATCAATGTTACAGTTAGAAGTCTCTGTTGAAAGCTCAGAAAGTTTTAAAGCTTCTCCTAGCTAGATAAAAGGGCTTTTAAGGATCTCAGAGGTGTACTTTGTAGACACATTCTGAAAATAGCATTTCTGATAGTCTTAAGAACATTTTCCCACAGCATCCTGACTCAGATTCCAAAGTAGAACCGGGGCTGTCATCATGAAATTTTGCGTGTGACTTTTCTGTAATGGAATGTATTGTAATATAATACATAAAAAACAATTTTAAATGGATTATATCAGTTTGAACTTAAAAACAACAGCAACAACAAACAAACAGAAGCAGTTCAAATTAAAAGAAGTCATTAGCCTATAGCTTCATATGGGGAGGAAATAAACTGAGAAAGCAACTCCCATACAAACATGGGCCATTCATTGTGGCAAGGTTGATAATTAATTCAATTTCTTCAATGAATATAGGGCTATTCAGGGTTTTTATTTCATTTTGTGTCAGTTTAATAAGTTATCTTTTTTTAACGGTTTCAGTAGGTTTCACCTAAGTTGTAAATTCATTGCCATAAAGTTCAAAATATTCTTTATTATCTTTTTACCATAGGTAATACCGGTAGTTACATAACCTTTTACATTTCTGATTTGGGGAAATTTATATCTCTATTTTTTATCAGTATTTCAAGAAATTTATTTATTTTCAAAAACCTCACTTTTAGCTTGGTACTTTTCTCTAGTGTCTGTTTTATATTTCATTGAGTTCTACTCTTATATTTACCTTATTATTATGGTTTGTCCATTTATCTATTTACTTTGGTTTTAATTTGCTCTTCTTTTCTAGATTATTAGATTGAAAATAGATAATTGATGTTAAATCTTTCTTCCTTTCAATTATATACTTATAAAACTATAATTTTCCCACTAAGCACTGCTTTATCTACATCCTCAACATTTTGGTATGTTGAATTTTCATTATCACTTAGCTAAAATATTTTGGAACTTCCTTTGTTTAGTTTTTATTAACCTTTTGTTATTTAGGAATGTCTTGTTTAAATTCCAAATATTTGGAGCTTTTCTAAATTCTTATTCTATTGATTGCTAATTTAGTACATCATATCCCAAGGGGGATGGGGGAATGTACTATATAGATTTCAGTCTTTTGAATTAATCTATACTCACTTTATGTCCTGGTAGTTTGTCTGATGAATTTGCTATGTTCCCTTGAGAATTATATGCATTACACTTCTTTCCTGCCTATGAAGAAGTGATAGAAGAATTATCTGTTTACTATGAACAACTAGAACACAGCACCAATTACATGAAGCAATGGTGTTCAGAAGTTGGAAAGCAGGAAGGACAACAATATGATCTGTGAGAGAAGGGAAACAGGAGATAAGCCCTTTGACTCACCAGGCTTACTACCTGGAGGCAGTTTCCAGGCTATAACACAGGGAGAGGGACCAAAAGAGAGTTGGTAGTCTCATTTAATTAAGGAGACAGAGGGGTGCCTGGGTGGCTCAGTTGGTTAAGTGTCTGGCTTCAACTCAGGTCATGATCTCACAGCTAGTGATTTTAAGCCCCACATCAGGCTCTGTACTGACAGCTTAGATCCTGGAGCCTGCTTTGAGTTCTGTGTCTCCCTTTCTCTCTGCCTCTCTCCAGCTCGTTTTCTCTCTCTCTCTCTCTCTCTCTCTCTCTCTCTCTCTCTCTCTCTCTCAATCTCTGTTTCAAAAATGCATAAATGTTAAAAAAAATTTTTAAAAGGAGAGTGTCAGGTTCAGGCTTTTTAGTTAGTTTTATACACTTGCGGACCATCCCTCTCTTCCATTTTGCCATTTGTGAATTGAAGAAATGTTCCAATTTTCAAATGAACCTGAGACAGACATAGAAACTGCTCTTTTACTTGAATCACACTGAGCTTCTCAAGGGAGAGAAGAGTGGATTTAGAAAGCCTTTGCTTTCTTTTGATTGCTTTCTTTCAATATCAGTGGTAAATATTTTAAAAATAATTTGTCCATCACTTTGCCCCTGGTTTAGTTCAATGAGAAGGCTTTGTATCATTTCACTTTCTCCAAATAAATCAGCACTTTGGGGGTGAATTAGCTTTTGAGTTTTCTTGAAATCTGTCTTGCTTAGAAATAAAATTCCTGTTTCTTTCTTTTCTCCCTCCATTTCCACCCCTTTGCTACCTGTCAGCCTATATTATATATTTACTCAGGGTTTGTGAACAATCCAAATTTATGTCATTGGTTTCTATGTTTTTTTTTTTTGTTTACCTGTGTTTTCTGCCAGTTTTGTCTAGAATAGATTTAAAATTCCCCCAGAGACCAGAGAAGATGTCAATCAACTTGCTTTGTGGATTACCTTGCAATTGGTCTATATACACTGAAGTTCATGAAATTTTTTGTAATAGCTTCTGGGTTCTAGAAACATAATTGACTTAAAATTGGCCTTTCTTGTCACCTCTCTCACCTTTGAACCACCTGTGCTATACCCTGCCAATGGATTAAAGTGACTGACTCTTTCATTATTTATTGATTTATTATTTCAACAAGTATTTATGGGGACTTATTCTCTAGTAGACATCATTTTAGACAGAGAGGGCTCAGTGATGAAATACACCAAATTAAATATTATTGTGTGAAAAAATAGTGATTTAGTGGAAAAAAGACATACTTTCTGACATTGAGACCCTCATCCTTGAAGGAAAGCAAGATGTAGCATTAGAAGTATGTAAGGCTAGTTCACTTCCTTTTTTCAAAAACTACAAATATCTAAATTGTATTTTTTAGTCTGGCATCCAAGGTCTAATTTCATATTAAACCTGCCCCTCAAATTTCCTTTACCCAAATTCTTCCTTTCTCTCTTTCACCAAGCTGGTGTATTGCTTCCTTCCAGTTTTTGCTCAAACCCATTCTCTTTGCCTGGATTGTCATCTTCCAGCAAATATAACCCATTCCATTCACCTGACGCTAATTATAAATTGCTCTGCATGGTAATTTATCTATTTCAAATGCACTTGTGTTATATTACCAAATTAGTTTGTAAGCTCTTTGAAGGGTAAAGAAGAAGCCATGATGTTCCTTTTTCTACCTCCTGCAGAGCCTAATATAGTCCCCACAATGTAGTGTCCAATGAGCAAAAATGTGATGGTTTGTGGATAAGATCAGAGAATGTCAGCATGTAGCTTTCCTTCAGCTTTTGTGTTCCATAGGAATCCTGAGATATGCTGGAATGTCCTAACATCTTAAAAGGGATTTGGAAGGTATCCCACTGATCACCCTCCTGAGATAGACATCCTTGTTCTCGCTATCCCAGTATATCCTGGCAAGGCCTCAAAGGCTCCCTGTCCCTGTTCAGTGGCATGAGCTGGAAGCCTTTCAGAGATCAGCAGCTGTGGAGAGAGGTCCCATGGTGTGAAGTTTGTAGCCTGCCTGCTAGTGACTGTGCTGAGATGTAGTTTCCCAGGAGTGTTTGTCTTAGTTTTTTGTTTTTTTTTCCCCAACCTGTGAAAGCATTACTTGCCTCCCTGCAGCCTTACAGTTGACTCAGCTGTGCAACCTACTAACAATCCCCAGAGCCATTTTCACCCTCAGGGATCACTTTTCAGCACACAACTGAACACGCAGGGAAAGGGAAGTTAGGGAGAGGAGTGTTGCTGCCTGGGTACCTGTGAGCTGCCATGACAGAGGACAGGGGTCTTGCTTTTGTGGCTTTTGGGTTTAAAGACCCATTTCAGGAATTGTGGGGGTTTTTGTTTTTCATTTGTGAAAGACTTTATATTTTGAATAATATAAAGAACATTTAATAACTTAATCACGTGAAGTATCAAAGGGGAACTGCCTGACACCTTGATGGGTAAGAATAATGTAGAAGATTGTTTCTCAAAGTATGTACCTTGGATAGCTTGTTCTGCCAGAGACTAATGATTGTTCTGGGACAAAGACTTCTATGATCAAATAGGTTAGGGAAATTCTGGGTTTTCATACCGTAAGATTTTCAGAGCCTATAGTTTGCCTCTGTACTTGAGGAATCACAAGGAGGTGGTTATAGAGTACAATATTTGCCAAATTTACTTGACCACAGAAACTTTTTCATAAAGAAATGCCTTCCTAGAGTTAAATTTAAGGGAAAAGCCATTCTAGATGTTCTCATGTTCAGGGGAGAAGAAAGGGAATTATAATTCCATTGCTAATGAAGTGCTCTTACGTGTTCTTAGATTGTCTTCATGGGCTGTAAACACAGTCCCTTTCTGTGTGTGTGTGTGTGTGTGTGTGTATTATATATCTATGTACATGCTCAGTTATTTATTTATTCATTGATTCAGTAAAATCCCAGCTGGCAGGCACTCACTATATGGAGCTTGACTTTCCTACTAGGCTTGTAGTAGGTCCTCTGTACAGTTAATGTCAAGACTTTTCTCCCTCTGGTGGTGTTCTCCTCCATGTCATAGAGAAAGATCTATATTAGAGTTATATGATCTTAAATGACAGTATTTCACTGTATTTTTATGATGTTTGTTGGAAAAGCTATATAATAACAGGGTATTTTCAACTTTTTAAAATATTAAATTTGTGTTTATTTTTCACAGCATGCTAAAATTCTATTTCATATCATTATGTGACATGGTAATACTTTGGTTTACAGACAGTTATCGTAGCACATATAGACTAAAGGGTCTTTTATTTATTGTTTAAGTGTATTTATTATTTTGAGAGAGAGAGAGAAAGTACAAGCTGGGGTGGGTAAGAGAGAGAGGGAGATAGAGATTCCCAAGCAGGCTCTGTGCTGTCCATGCAGAACCCAATGCAGGGCTTGATATCCCAAACCATGAAATCATTATTTGAGCTGAAATTAAGAGTTGGACTCTTAACTGACTGAGCCACTCAGGCACCCCTGGACTAAAGAATCTTTATTTTTATTTTTTTAAGTTTATTTATTTATTTTGAGAGAGGGAGAGAGAGAACCGGTGGGGAAGGGCAGAGACAGGGGGGACAAAAGATCCAAAGCAGACTCTGTGCTGACAGCAGAGAGCCCGATTCAGAGCTTGAACTCACAAACCGTGAGATCGTGACCTGAGTTAAAATCAAGAGTTAGACGCTTAACCAACTGAGCCACCCAGGCACCCCTAAAGAATATTTTAAAAATAGCTCCAGCATTTCCAATTTCTCCAACACACAGAATGGAAAACATTGCTCTAGAGTAGAATTTTCTGAATCAGAGAGAGCTGAGCTTGAATCTGAACTCAGCCACTGAAAAGCAATGCAACTGTGAGTAATTTCTCTCAGTCTCATTTATTACCATGATTTAAGGATCGGATATATTAACATAAACAGACACACTGCCTGATAGATGGTAGATCTCTTAGCCTTCTCTTTTGCAGAAGCAGACATAAAACAAAACTGTAGTTAGAAATGTTTTGAGGCAAAACGTATTGCTGTTGTTCTAGTTGTCTTTACTTTTTGTAGTTCTGAGGCCAATGTAGGACAAAATAATTGTCATAATTATTGATGATTTAAATAAATAAACAAGGTGAAATTAAATAAATTATATTGAGTATGGTGTGCCAGATATTATTATAAGTGCTTTATGTGGCTTAAAGCATTTGATTCTCACAAATCACAAAAGGTTTTATCAGATCCTTTTATTAACCTGAGTCAGAAAGATGAGGAAACAAAGGCAAATGGTTTATATAACATCCCCAAGTTTCCATATCTAGAAATTTACAGTACTGGTTTTCAAACTCAAGCAATATTTTTCCAGCAGCTGTGCTCTTTTATTTATTTATTTATTTATTTATTTTCTAGATACATATATCATGTGGAGCCCTCATTTGCCATGTTTTACTAACTTATTGTTTTCAAGAACCTCATGGCATATGAACACTGACAGGCCATGATATTTGCTTAGGAATAGTAATCCCAGCAAAAGCAAATTAGTATGTATATTTAATTTTACCAGTCTGTTGCTATATCAAAATGCAGAAACTACTATGCATCATGCTAAAAAGTGATCATTTTTCAGCTATATTAAAGCTGAAGGATAAACTGTCCTAAAAGTTTGAACTGCATTATTCCACTGAGGCACTTCAGTGTTTTAAATAGCTATCAAGAGCAGTACGTTTCCTGTGAAGACTCTGTCCAGGAATAATGAATTTGGAAGATACACAAAAGGTCATTTTGTTTATTCTGCTGAGTATTAACAGCAAAATTTATTCACCAGTCATTTACCCGGTGCCTCTAAGACAATGCCTCTAAGACCATGCTTCCATAACTAGGCTAGTTAGAAAACACCAGAATAATGAAGAAATTTTCCTGTCCTTGGAAAGCTCAAAATCTAGAAGGAGGAACAGATAGGTAGACAGATAATCATGACCTTGCCTTGCTAGTTGAAGCATGTGTGAGAAGCCCATCAACATAGAGGAAAACAAGTATATCAAACATAGTTCAGGGGCTCCTTGGTGGCTCAGTAAGTTAAGTGTCCAAATCTTGGTTTCAGCTCAGGTCATGATCTGGCAGGTGAGTTTGAGCCCCACTTCAGACTCTGTGCTGACAGCCTACTTGGGATCCTCTGTCTTCTTCTCTCTCTCTGTCCCTCCCCCACTCTCTCTGTATCTCTGTGTCAAGGTATAACAGAATGGACTTCACAATTTTATTTGATAATTGGTAATAATGTACTATTATGGGTCTAATTGTAAGAAGTTCATTCTTAAGCATAGTCATACTTGTTCTTGATTTTGTTACTAGTGTTTTCAAGTCTCTTTTCTCATGAACCTAATAATGTAATAGTTAATCACACCAGCTCTGGAATTAGATGGCATGGGTTTGAATCCATTCCTACCAATTAATAGCTCTCTGGCCTTGGGCAAGTTACTCAGCTCCTTCTGAGCTTTGGTACCATCATCCATAAAATGGGGATAATATATGAGATAAACCATGCAGACATTCAATGCATGTTACTTTCAGCCATTACTGTTGTTGTTGAGAGTAAAATGATGGGGTGTGAGGTTGGCAACAATATATTTGTACATTCAAGTAAATTTTATTTTAAAAGACAATAATAAAGTAAAGAGATTTTTGATATACAAATTCGAGCATGCATTTGAGAATATCTGGGGTCACTTCTGTCACTGATACTGATCATATTCATGGGGTTGATGCTTCATGGAGTTGCATATCTATGTTGTTCACCATTCAGTAGGCAGAGTCTGTGAGGTAATTCATATACTTGCCAAGCAAGAAGGCCATTTTTTCTGGAGTCATGTGTGAGTTGGCCTGGAATGAAAGCAATCACAAAATCCTGTTGCTTGAGTTGTTCTCCTTGCCCTGGTCATAGTTCAGCCCATCTACAAGAGTTACCAGAAGAGAGTTAGTGATTTTTAGCAATGTATTTGCTTGTCCCAATGGCTTTGTTTCAGCTTGAGATACACACATTTGGGGTAATATCTAGATAGTTTAGACTTGAATATTTATGTTGGTGCTAGAAATACCAAACATTCTCAATGAGAGAGGGAAGGGAGCAATTCAAGCCATTAGAAAGTTTGGTCTAGCTATAATGATCCAAGTGTGGTATTGGTGTTCCTTAAAATAAAATTGGCAGTTTGAGTAATAGACTCAATCAAATTGACCAGATGCTTTGCACTTGGTTAAATGCATTCTAATTAGCCAATCAGTGCAAACAACTGATTAAATCTTTTGCTAAAGAATTTCCATTAAACAAACAAACAACAACAAAATAGTTCAAGCAAGTTTACTTTGGTTTCTTCTTCCTGAAAGCATGAAGTGATGAAGGTAAACCAGAGATGAATGCCCACCCCTCATCCTGGTTTATTCTCTAGATGATCTAAAAAATTGTCTCAGAATAACTTTAAAATTCTGATTAAAAATGAAAGTTTCAAATGGATGGACAATAGTACTCAGAAAACTTGGGTAATGATTTTGTGTGCACATTATTGCCTTGTGCACTACAGTTATGAAAAATAGGGATACTACATCTTAAATTTGTATGGAATGTTTTATTTTATATATGATGGTATATAATATCCCAGTTCAATCACTATACTATAATAACATACTATATTTGATGCATTCAGATAAAGTCTGCATTTAATCCTTTTGACACCCATGGCTGCTGAAAGATAGGAATTATTAACCCTTGTTGCAAACAATAGATTTCTGGCACAGAAATTGAATGACTTGCTCGATGTCAGCCAGCCTAGTAAGGCTGGTACTAAGCCCAGATGTCTCAGAACTTAGCCAATAATTCCACTAACAGTAGAATCAGGATAACCTGTTGATCCCTTTAGGACCATAATTAGAGATAGGACTCCTTTATCCAAAATATTCTTTAACTTCACAAAGTTCATTTATATAATGTTCCGTATGTAGATCAATAGCTATTACCAATCTTGGTATCACATTTGAATCATGCAGTAATCCTTTAGTATATCTTTACCCAGTGTTTGTAAGTTTGCAACCTTAGGCCCATCAATAGAAATTCAAATTTCCTAGTTAGACAGAGGTATACCTAAGATAACAACTCTGTTTGGGATATATATTCTTGCTTATTTATTAAAAACAAAAACAAAAACTAATTCTAAGTGTTTAATATATACAAAAATAAAATTAAATCCAAATTAAAAAATTGCTATGATTGTAGGATGCATATTAATAAATGTGCCTTCCAGAATTCCAGACTTTAGTAGATAAATGTGTCATGATCATGAATGCCAAACTTGAAGTCTGGTTTATGGGAGTTTTACTCTTGAGAATACATAAAATGAAGTATTCTCACTATATTAAAGAAATAATAATAACACATAATATATGTGCAGAGAAAATACTAATATATCTTTTGATGGTGGGAATAAATGAGTTTTATTTAACTCTCTTCTCCGATAGTGTCCACATTTCTATAATAGCTGCCTATTTGTTTTATTATTAAATATTCAGTGAACTTTATTTTTATGGAATAAGCATCTCTGAACTGGCCACATACAATAGTTATTTATTCTTGCCCAGAGGTCTTTGTACCAGAACTAACTGCTTATTTTGCTAGGAATGATCCTTCCCAATATCCTCTCATGGGGGACTACTCATAATTTAGGTGGTGTCATTAAGATTCCTCAGAAGTCCTCACTACCACTGCGTAGCATCTCTTCAACTTCTATCACATTACCACATATTATGTAAATCATAATTATATCATTACCTCATGTTTATCTTTATGTTTCTATATTAGATTTTTGTCTGATTGAATTTAGGCTTCACAATAATATCGACCATGTACCATTTTATTTATTGCCACATCCCCAGTGCACATAACACTGCATTGGTATATAGTAGATGAATAATAAATATTTGTTGAAGAATTGAGTCAAAATAAATTCAATGAGTGAATGAATTAATTGAGCTAAAATTGTAATCCAGTTACCTTCTGGGCTGTATCTGAAGTCTGGTATTATTAGGTTATTTCAATGGACCACCAAATCTGTAGTCAGAGACAATTAGGTTATTTCAATGGACACTTTCAGACTGCCAAGCAACAGAGGATGTTGTCTTGTATCATTTGACTTCCCTTCCTGTGGTAGCGAAGGCTTAACTGGAATGATTTTTTGAAGGAGACACTGACTATTCCAAAAAGACATGATTGCTAAACCATTTTACCTGGGAAAAAATGGAACATTTCACAGTTTACAAAGTTGACAGATTAATACTAGTTAATTGGAAATAAAAGGAAAGGCTGCAGACTAGTCTGTAAACTAAGTCAATCCAATGGAACGTGTGTAGTGTGATCACAAGGGATTTTCGCAAACTCAGTACACAAGGGGGAAAATATGCAAGGCAGTCAATTTTCCACTTCGGGTCCCATAACAAAAGCTTTCAGAACTGACAGCTTATACTTTATTAAACAGAATATAAATTAATAAATACACACACAATTTTGTGGCTAATTTTATTTACTATAATTTCAGGGCTAGATAAGAGAGAATGTCACTATGAGAACACCTTCCAATTCTTCTCTCTCCGCCAGCAATTTTTATCTATGTGCTTATTGTTGTATTTTTTAAAGAATGTTCATGCATTTTTTAATTCAAGAAATGTGTATTGAAAACCTGTTATAAGCCAGAACTATTCCAAGTGCTTGGGATGTTACCCTGAAGAAATATCTATGTATGTATTCCTGCTTATGGAGTTGACATTCTAGTGTGTGGAGAAAGACAAATATATGATAAAAAATAAAAGTACATCAGATAATGCTAAATACAAGGAAGAAAAATAAAGCAGAGATAGGAGTTATAAGTCGTGAACAGGGGATAGAGAGGAGGAATAAGTACAGTGACCCTGAGGTTGAAACATTCCTAGAAGTTCAAACCAAGAGCAGTACAACTAGAAAACATTGAGCAAGAAGAGAAGTAGTTAGAGGTGAGATCAAGGCAGCAGATCACAGAGAGCATGACAGGCCACTGTAAAGATTCAGCCTCTGGGATAAATAAGAAGCTATGAAAGAAAGAGCATCACACCAAATCAAACATTTTTGGCCAAAGTAACCAAATAGGAGAAGTGGCCATTTTTTGGAATGGGGAATATGGTTGGAAGGATCATGTTTTGGTGGAGGATGAGTATCAGGGGTCTGATTTTGGACACATAATTGTTTGAGAAGCCTGTAAACAGTTGTGTGAGACTGAAACTCAGAAAAGAGGTCTGAGAATCGTAAGCTGAAGATGGCTGTGAGAGCCATGAAACTGGATGGGATGACCAAGAGAGAGAGTGCAGAGCTCCTTGAAGTAAGCTCAAGGCACACTGCAGTTTAGAGGCCAGGAAGAGGAAGAGGAGTAGTAGGAAGAAAATCAGAAAATCAGAGTATGAAATCCTAGAAGCCTGCTGAAGAAAGGGCTTGGAGAATGCAGGGATTCGGGGCTGCTAGTAGACCAGATTTGAAAAAAACACGCAAACAAACAAAGGATGCAAATTGACCATTGAATTTAGCAGGATGGAGATTCTTGGTGATCTGAGAAGAGAAATTAAGTTGAATGATGGGAGTAAAAAGTCCGATTGGAGTGAGTTCAGGAGAGAATGTAGAAATGGTGACAACAATTTTGAGAAGCTTTTCTGTCTAGGAGAACTAAAAAGTGACCAGTAGCTGAAAGGCAAATGTGAGCATGCATGTTTGTCTATCGTAGCAAGAGGGACATTATCAATCAGTATTGCAGTTATCATTTATATTGACATAGACACTAGCAGTAGAATGAGCAGTGGTGGTAACATGGTGATTTTTTATACTTACTGCTTCTTTTTTCTAGATAAAATAGGACACAAGGGCTTCAAGTAAAAGTGAGGATCAGAGAGGTATTGAAAAGTTGAGAAGAAGTCTTCTAGAAGAATAGGACAGTGAATGGATGGGAAAAGAGGTTGGCAAACTTTTTCTATGAAGGATCAGATAGTAAATATTTTAGATTCTGGGTCATCTGGACTCTGTCACAATTTCTCAACTCTGCCATACAGTGAAAGCAGCCATAGACACTAACACTGTATAACAATAATATAAATAAAACAATATAATATAAATAACAATAATATAGACAAGTAAATGTTGCTCTGTTCCAATAAATCTTTATTTGTAAAAGCAGACATTGGGCTGAATTTGGCTCTTGAGGCCACACTGTGCTTACTTTGGGAAGTACTAGGGGACCATCTGCTATTAGTGGTCATGAAAAAGTAAAGCCATTTAGTATTCTGTTTTTCTTCAACCAGTTTTTCTGTGCAGAGTTAAATGGAAAATCTGGCTTAACCAAGGCTAAGGTTTTGCAAGATGAGAGTAACAACTGGAATGCAGCAGAGAGCATGAATGCAGAGGAACTAGTATAATAATTAATAGTGGAATCTAACTAGGCTCATTAAAGAAGAAAGGACAGGAGGATACACAGAGAATGAGAAGTTGGTAAACTCAAAGGATTGTGGTTATAGTGGCAGAAATGATGGAGTAGGTGTATGGTAGGCATAAATTTCAAAACATCAGAAATGTTCTAACCACAGAAAAGAAATTGTGATTATGTGACATGATGGAGGTACTAGCTAGCTACTGCTATGGTGGTTATGACTTTGCGATGTATAAATATATCAAATCAACACATCATATACCTTAAACTGACACAATGTTTTATGTCAATTATATCTCAATAAAACTGGAAAAATAAAAAAGTAACAAGATAGGTGTTAGTTCCCAAATGATGTGGTTAAGTTGATATCATCAGGGGAATGCAGTTACTACCAGTAACTAAGCCCAAGAAACATCAATGAAAGTGAGAGACTGTTTAGGAAGGACAGAAAATCCAGAGTAAAGGAGGTCAAGGAATTGAGAAAGCAAGGAACTACAAGAATCTTTCACAGGCTACTTAATTCACAGGGAATTGGGAAAGGTACTTTCAGAGAGTGACAGTAAACCAAGTGATAAAACCTCCAAGGGATAACATTGTGGAATGACTAAGAAAAATATGGGTAGGGCACCTGGGTGGTTCAGTTGGTTAAGTGTCTGACTTTGGCTCAGGTCATGATCTCACGGTTCATTTGAGCCCCTCACCAGTCTGCTGTTAGCACAGAGCCCACTTCAGATCCTCTCTCTGCCCCACCCCAGCTCGTTCTGTCCCTCCCTCCCTCTCTCTCTCTCTCTCTCTCTCAAAATAAATAAACTTTTTTAAAAGAAAAGAAAAGGATGGGTAGTGGGTAGTGTAGTCTGATGGATGAAACTTCAAATCTGTGGATGTTTTTAGGAAATAGGGAGGAAGCTGTCTGAAAACAGCAATGAGGAGCAAGAAGGACCTTCGCACATTTCCAGGTAGAAGCAGGAATGTGGATAGAAGAAAAAAGCCACCAACCAAGACAACTGTAGGGAAGTAGCATCCTCATAGGAGAGTCAGGATGTAGAGCAAGAGGGTCAAGTTTGGAAAAGAGGTTGAGAATATAGAGGCTTCTGCTCACATCTGACCCTCAGTTCCAGGACAACTGGAGAAAGATTTTGGGAGTTGGAGACTGGCAGGAGAAGAACACAGAAAAGGAGATGCATAGAGAGAAAATGGAAATAAACCCCCAGGGTTATTGTGATTCCTAGTGACTGAGGAAAACAAAAACAAAAGGTATGATGAGATTAGTCCTGGTGTGTTAGGCACATGGAGCTGGGGTTTGCAGGCCAGGAAGGGGAACAGTGGTATTTCTCAAACATCCTGAAACAAAAGCAGGACTGAACTCCTCAATCTCTTCCAACATTTCATTCGCGGTACTGATTTGCAGCTTTGCATCGTCGGATTTTTGCCTTCTGCTCAAGAAATCTGAGAAATTTTTAAATGTGAAGAATTATTTACTTCAGTTCTCAAAAGGGATGTAGTACTTAAAATTTCTCCCCTCCTCCCAGACCAGGACTGGTCTCCTTCCTTGCTCTTCTTAGTTAACTCTTGGCTATAACTTTGCTGTCCCTGTGGAATTGGTAGCTTTCCTTGTGTTGTTTTGTTTTGTTGTTTTGTTTTCCTTTTCTTTTTTTTCTTTTTCTTTTTCTTTTTTTTTTTTTTTTTTTTGTAGGTAATCTTCAAGTTGAAAGCCACTGCAACTCTGTGATGACAATACAGGTTTGAAAGCCATGTTTTTCAAGAATAAGGATTGTGCTGAGCTGCTTTTTTGTCCTCAGTCTTTATCTTCAAAGGCTTTGTAGAGTTTGTCCTGTTTCTTTTAAAACATAAAAAAGCATTAGTCTTTGCCCTTCAGGTTATTCAAAGGTGAGAATACTTTTTATAACAGTATAGTTGAATGACAGTGCTTATTGGGGCAAAATATTTCTTAAACTGGGAGAATGAACTCACAATATAATAATAACCTCTTATGTGTTTAGAGCTGGGATGACCATGCCATTTGTCATCCAATCCAGTACACTTTTGAGCCATGAAAGAGGGTGCTATGAATAATTAATGTAAGACAGTAGACAAACCGTATTAATGTGCTAAGTTGTTTTAACAAAGACATCCCAGAATACAGAGGCTTAAATAACGTAGAAGTTTATTTCACTCACATGATGATCCAGAGCTAAATTTGAAGGATGCAGAGTGACCACATATTCTTTCATCTCTGTAAGTCTCAGAGCTGATCCATTTGTAATGATTTTGTAGAGAACAGGAGGAGGAAAAAGAGAGTGGCTGGAAGGCAAGCAGTAACTTTTTAAGAACTTGACTCAGAAATTGCACACATCACTTCATTCATCTGGAGTAACATGAGTGAGTAAACAGGTAGCTTTATTTAATACACACAGGCACTAACTTTCCATTTTAACTTCTGTTCTGTTCAGATCTTTATATGGCATAGTAAGCCTCAATTTAGTGTTGTCTGTTAACTTTAACCATAGGTAACTGGTAGAATATAGTAACCAGCCACTTGACCAGCAAGCATGTTGCCAGGTAAGGCTAAAATACTAAGTACTACTGTGTGAGTACTTGAAAGATATACATCTGCATATTAATATATATGATGTCATTTGTGTTGAAATCTAAAATTAATAAGGTCTTTATATCTATTTTTGCTTCTAAGAATGTTATAAAACACTATGAGGTTGGTGGGATCCATGAAATCATATTCATTTCACCTGTGAAGACACTGACTTTTGAAAAGATTATCTTAATAACTTAACCAGTTATTAACTACACAATCCAGTTATCCAGTTATTAACTACACAATCACTATGGGGCACAAGAGTGTCATATCCCATAAAACATTTTTTATTTTGAACTTGAAATTAAAGATTGACATAATTGATTGCTTGTTTGTTTTGTTTCCTGGATGGTAGAAAACAGAGTCACAGACTCATAGCTTTCTAAGGATGGAAGGGGATTTAGAGTTCACTTGGTCAATCTCCCTCATTTTATAATTGGAGAAGCAGACACAGACATGTTGAAACCTGACCAAAGTTTTTTAGTTAATTAGTACCAGAAGCAGGGCAGAAATCTATCAGACAAGATTCTCTAATCCTTTCTCTTCTGTGATTCTTTCTGAAGTAAACGCACTGATGATAGTACTATAGTGATGTCCAAGGGGTTGGCTGTAACTGTTCAGTTTTTTACCAATGCTTCTCAAATTGGCTTTATCAAAGAGATCAACAGATACTTGAAGCATTACAAAGTAATATTGATAATTTTTTAAAAAGATTTACACAATTCTTTGCAAACCTGAATAACATACTTGAAAATCGTGTTAAAGTATATTGACTGTTTTTAACTTGAGATTGCTAACTTGAACTTTCCAATGAAAGGAACATGGCTGAATGTGTACTTTATAAGCTTTAAAGTATATATACATACATACAAACACACATATTAATAGCCTTCATAGGATTCTAGAATAATTAAGTGAGGTTATGTTTCTTTATAGTTTTGAACAGGATATAAGTTTTCTGATTTTGTGTTCTTTCAACATGAGTTATAAAAATACCATGTAAACCTTTAGCTACCACAAACTAATCAATAACATCATGATTTGAGCCAGCAAGTTCTTTCAGGACACCATCACAGACCATTTAAGGAAGAGTGCTATTCAGAGATCCAAGAATAGCACTACAACTTTCCAAGATAATACTGGGGGGAAGGAAGTAATCTTAATCTCAGGGAGGAGTAAAAACCACTTAATGTATGCAGCAGTGAGAAGCCTCTGACCTCAAGGGGAGGCCAGGTCTCTCAAATCAAGTTGAACATTGAGAATGAAATGAGGGTCACTACCTCAAGTTCCATGTAGATCATTTCTATCGAGGTGGAGTATAAGCAGAATCGCTTCATAGAAAATTTACTGGAATTGACTTTGAGACAGTTATTGAGGGAAAGAGGCTCAGAGAAGTGAAAGACACCCCCCCTCCCCCCCTGCACTGCAGCCTTTCTGGAGGAGAGGAAAGCTTAGATTGCCTTTTAAAGATCAGCTCAAGGAGGTAAGAGCAGGAGGAATACAAGAAATAGAGCTCAGTGATGAAAATCACATTGTTACAAGAGTAGTGGAATGAAGGCAATGTGAAACTAGGGACAGAAAAGAGAAGCATGTCAAAATTAAGTACTTAAGATGTTACAGAAACTGAAACAACCCTAAAATATGCTGTGAATGGTGAAATCACATGTGACTGTAATTTTCTATTTGTCAGGAACTTATCTGTATTTTCTAAGTTTTCTACAAGGCAAATGAATGTTTCCATAATATAAAAATACAATATAATTAATATATAAAAGGAACAAAATATACTCTGCAATGTAGAAATTTTAATTGAAATTGGAAGTCTCACAAACATGAGAGGTTCTTACAGTGATAACCCATTTTAATCCAAAAATTAGGCTGTGTAGTTTAAAATACAATTACACGGGGCACCTGGGTGGGTCAGTTGGTTGAGCATCCAACTTTGTCTCAGGTCATGATCTCACAGTTCATGAGTTCATGCCCCACGTCGGGCTCTGTGCTGACAGCTCTCAGAGCCAGGAGTCTGCTTCAGATTCTGTGTCTCCCTCTCTCTCTGCCCCTCCTCTGCTAGCTTCCAGTCTCTCTCTCGAAAATAAACATTAAAAGAAATTTTAAAAAATACACATACACAATTTTCCCCTAATTTGTCAGTTGGTTATTTGAAAGAGATTCAGGTGTTATAAAACTTTAATTTAGTTCTATATTCATGGAATTGTATCTTTCCTGAAAAAATTGGTACAAATGGTGGCTATTATGTAGCTCTGCCTTCATTTAGCTCACTGATTTCAATAAACATTAAGGTTTTGGTCTTAATAATGCAGAAGATATATGACAGACATTAAGAAATACTGTATTAGGATGATAATATTCGGAAGTCTAGTGGAAATTTAGGACCCTGCTGAAAAAAAATAATACAATATACATTTGAAAGTGTTGCTAATAGACATATTAATAGTTCTTAAAAATGCAATACTATTTTTATTTCCATGAATTGTTGGGGTTTTTTTGTTTGTTTGGTTTATTTTTGTTTGTTTGTTTGTTTTAGATCCCACACATAACTGAAATCATACAGTATTTGTCTTTGACTTATTTCACTTAGCATAATGCCTTCAGGGTTCATTCATGTAGTCACAACATGGTTTCTTTCTTTATTATGGCTGAGTTATATATATGGATGTTAACTAAACATACATATCACATTTTCTTTATCCATTCATCCATCAATGGACACTTAAAATGCACATGGCTATTGTAAATAATATTAAATGAACAAGAGAGTCCAGATATCTTTTCAAGTTAGTGTTTTTGTCTCCTTTGTATATTCACAGAAGTAGAATTGCTGGATCATATGATAGTTCTATTTTTAATTTTATGAGTACCCTCCATGCTGTTTTCCACAGGAGTTGCATCAATTTATATTCCCACCAGTGGTACACAAGGGTTCCCTTTTTCTCCACATCCTTATCAGCATTTGTTACCTTTTGTCTTTTTGATGATATGCATTCTGACAGACATAAGGTGCTATCTCCTTGTGGTTTTCATTTGCGTTTTTCTAATGACTAAAATGTTGAAGATTTTTTAATTTACTGTTGGCCTTTTTTCAGAAATGTCTATTCAGATCTTTTGACCATTTTTAATTGGATTTTTTGGGTTTTTGCTTTTTGCTGTTGAGTTGTATGAGTTCTTTATATATTTTAGATATTAACCACTTACAAGCTAATGGTTTGCAAATATTTTTTTCCCATTCTGTAGGGCCTCTTTTCACTTTGTTAATTATTTCTTTTGTTTTGCAGAAGCTTTCTTGTTTGATGTGTTCCCACTTGCTTATTTTGTTGCTTGTGCTTTAGCTATCGTATCCAAAATAGAATCATTGCTAAGATCCATGTCAAGGATATTTTCTCTTTTGTTTTTTCCTAGGAGTTTCATAGTTTCAGGTCTTAAATTTAAGGCTTTACTCAGTTTTAAGTAGTATAAATAGGGGACTAGTGTCATTCTTTTACATATGAATATTCAATTTTCCCAGCATCATTTATTGAAGGAACTGTCTTTTCTCCATTGAGTATTCTTGACTCCCTTGTCAATACTGGTTTATCATATATGATTAAATTTATTTCTAGGCTCTCAATTCTGTTCCAATGATCTAGATGTCTGTTTTTATGACTGTATCCTACTGTTTTCATTACTAGAGCTTTGCAGTATAGCTTGAAATCAACAGGCTTGATGCCTCTCACTTTGTTCTTCTGTTTCAGGATTGCTTTGGCTATTCAGGGTCTTTTGTGGTTTCATATAAATTTTGGATTTTTTTATTTTACTTCTGTAAAAAATTCCACTGGAATCTTGATAGAGATTACATTTGTAATCAATGTAATGTAATCTAGAGATTACATGGGTTTTTGATAGCATAGACATTTTAGCAGTAATAGTTTTCCCGATCCATTAACACAGGATACCTTTCCATTTATGTGTTTCATAGATGTTGTGTTGTTTTCAGAGTAGAGAACTTTTACCTCCTTGGTTAAGTTTATTCCTAAGTATTTTTCTTAATACTATTTAATAGGTTCATTTTCTTTATTTCTTTTTTTTAAAAAAAATATAATGTTTATTTTTGAGAGACAGAGACAGAGTGCAAGTGAGGGAGGGGCAGAGACAGAGGGAGACACAAAATCCAAAGCAGGCTCCAGGCTCCGAGCTGTCAGCACAGAGCTCAAGGTGGGGCTTGAACTCACGAGCCGTGAGATCATGACCTGAGCCTGAGTCGGATGCTTAACCGACAGAGCCGCCCAAATGCCCCTCTTTATTTCTTTTTCATATGGTTCATTTCTAGTGTATAGAAATACTACTGATTTTTGCATGTTAATTTTGTATTCTGCAACTTCACTGAACTTACTGTTTAGGTCTACAATTTAGGGGTGGGAGGTTTTAGGATTTTCTATATATAAAATCATGTCATCTGCAAATAGAATCAGTTTTACTTCTTCCTTTCTTTTATTTCTTTTTCTTACCTGGTTGCTCTGGCAGGGGCTTCCAGTACTATATTGAATAGAGATGGTGAGGGTAGGCACTCTTGTCTTGTTATTGACCTAAGAGGGAAAGCTTTCAACCTTTTAACATTGAGTATGATATTAGCTATGGGATTATCATATATGACCTTTATCTATTGAGGTATGTTATTTATAGATCCTAATTTGTTAAGAGCTTTTATCATGAATTGAGGTTGAATTTTGTCAAATGACTTATTTGTGTCTGTTGAGATGGTCATATGATTTTTTTAATTCTATTAATGTGATGTATCACACTGATTTGTGTATGTCGAACCATTTATGCATTCCAGGTGTAAATCCTCCTTATTATGATGAATAATCTTTTTAATATGTTGCTGAATTTTACCACTATTTTATTGAGAATTGGTGCATCAATATTCATCAGCAATATTGATGTATACTTATCTTTTCTGGTACTGTAGTTTTCTGTCTTTGGTATCAAGGTGATGCTTGCCTCAGAAAATGAGTTTGGGAGTGTTCCCTCCTCTTTATTTTTTGAAAGAGTTTGAGAGGATTGTCATTAATTCTTTAAATGTTTGGTAAAATTCACCATTGAAGCCTTTTGGTCATGGGCTTTTGTTCATTGATTACTGATTCAATCTCCTCACTAGTAATTGGTCTATTAAGACTTTTTATTTCTTCCTGATTCAGTCTTTGTACTTTATATGTTTGACCCCTTGATCATTATATCATGGCCCTTTGTTTGGTTTCATTTTGTTATTTTTAGTTTAAAGTCTATTTTGTTTAATGTAAGTATGGCTACCCCTGTTTTTTTGGGGGGTGGGGGGGAGTTGTGTTTATCTTTTCTTTGTTTTTTGGAGTCTCATTTTTTTTGTTTGTTTCTTGTTTTGTTCTTTGTTTTTTGTTTGTTTGGTTGTTGTTGTTTTTTGGTTACCTTTGTTTCAAATGTCCTTTTCCTTTACTTCACTCTAAGTCTCTGTGTGTCTTTAAGGTTGAAGTGAGACTCTTGTAGGCAGCATATCATTGGTTCTCTCTCTCTCTCTGATTTCTTAAAAAATCTATTCAGCCATTCTGTTTTTTGATTGGGTAATTTAGTCTGTTTACATTTAAAGTAATTATTGATAAGTAAAGACTTATTGCCATTTGTTCATTATTTTCTGATTGTTCAGTATATCTACTATTCCTTGTTTCTTATCCTGCTATCTTTTTTTGTGTGCTTTGATGTCTTGTGGTATCAGCATGCTTTGACTTCTTTATCATGTTATTTGTGTGATTCCTATAGGTTTTTCTCTTATGGTTTACTGTGACGCTGGCATGAAACATATTAAAATTATAACACCCTATTCTAACCTAATAACAACTTCAACAGAATTCCTAAGCTTCACACTTTACTTCTCATTCCCCTCACATTTTAGGGTATTGATCTTATAAATTCCTTATTTTTTATATTGTGTAACTAATAATAGATTTTATAAAATTTTTTTTTCAACGTTTTTTATTTATTTTTGGGACAGAGAGAGACAAAGCATGAACGGGGCAGGGGCAGAGAGAGAGGGAGACACAGAATCGGAAACAGGCTCCAGGCTCCGAGCCATCAGCCCAGAGCCTGACGCGGGGCTCGAACTCACGGACCGCGAGATCGTGACCTGGCTGAAGTCGGACGCTTAACCGACTGCGCCACCCAGGCGCCCCACTAATAATAGATTTTAATAGTTATTGTTATTTTTACTATGTTTGCTTCTTTTTACTTTTAATTTTTTTTAATGTGTATTTTATTTTTGAGAGAGACAGAGACAGAATGCAAGTGGTTTAGGGAAAGAGAGAGGGGAGACACAGAATCTGAAGCAGGCTCCAGGCTCCAGGCTCCGAGCTCCCAGCACAGAGCCTGATGCAGGGCTCGAACTCGTGAGCTGTGAGATCATGACCTGAGCTGAAGTTGGACATTCAGCCGACTGAGCCACCCAGGCACCCCATGTTTCTTTTTACTTTTAAACTAGAGTTGTAAGTGAATTATGCACCACCATTACCATTACCATATTACAGAATCCAACTTTGACTATATGTTCAATATTACCAGTGAGTTTTACACTGCCTTCTTATGTTCTTAGCATTCTTTTATTTCCACTCAAAAACTCCCTTTGGCATTTCTTGTAAAGTAAGTCTAGTAGTAATGTTTCATCTCAGCTTTTGTTTATTTGGAAAAGTCTTTATTCCTCCTTCATGTCTGAAGAATCTCTTCACCAGGTACAATGTTCTTCATTGACTTTTTTTCAATTTTAATATTTTGAATGTATCATCCCATTGTCTTCTGGCCAGTAAAATTTCTGTTTATAAATGGGAAATTTATAAATGGGAATTTTATGGGAATTCCTATCTATGTAAATTCTCTCTTCTCTTGCTGCTTTCAAAATTCTTGCTTTGTCTTTGACTTTAGACAATTTAGTTATAATGTATCTTGGTGTAGCCCTGTTCAGTTTGAACCTGTTGAAGTCATCTGGGCCTCTTAGAATTGGATGTCCATTTCTCCCTCAAGGTTTGGGAAGTTTTCAGCCATTACTGCTTTAAATCTACTTTCTGTCCCTTTCTCTCTCTCATCTTCTTGAATCCCCATAATAAGAATATTCTTTCTTTTTTTAATATTTTGTTTTGTTTTGTTTTGAGAGAGAGAGAGTACGTGAGCAAGGGAGGAGCAGAGAGAGAGGGAGAGAGAGAATCTCAAGCAGGCTCTGAACTGTCAGTGCAGAGCACAATGTGGGCTTGGTCTTACAAACCATGAGTATGACCTGAGCCAAAATCAAGAGTCTGACACTTATCTGACTGACCCACCCAGGTGCCCGAAGAATATTTTTTCTTTTTATGATGTCCCTTAATTCCCATAGGCTTTCTTCACTCTTTTTTATTCATTTTTATTTTTACTATTCTGACTGGATAATTTCAAATGTCCTATCTACTGATTTTTTTCTTCTGCATGGTCGAGTCTGATTTTGAAGGTTTCCATTGAATTCTTCAGTTCAATTATTGAATTTTTCAGTTCAAGGATTTCACTATTTTTTTAAGTTTATTTATTTATTTTGAGAGAGAGACAGAGTAGGGGATGGGCAGACAGAGAGAGAGAGAGAGAGAGAGAGAGGGAGAGAGAAACTCCATGCTGTCACCACACTGCCTGATGTGGGGCTTGAACTCACAAACCATGAGATGGCCTGAGCCAAGATCAAGAGTCAGACACTTAACCAACTGAGCCACCTTCAGTGTTTTTTTTCAATTGTGTCTTTCTCTTTGTTGAAATTCTCATTTAATTCACACATTATTTTTTAAATTTTGTTTAGTTGTCTTTCTTTGTGTTCTTGCAGTTTACTAAATAAGATGATTATTCTGGAGTCTTTGTCTGACTGTTCATAGATCTCTATTTCTTTAGTATCAGTTATTTGAGCTTTATTAATTTCCTTTGGTGGTATCATATTTATCAGCTTTCTATGATCCTTGATTTCTTTCATTGATGTCTCTGCGTTTGAGTAACCGAGCTCTTCTTCCAGACTTTGAAGATTCACTTTGGCAGAAATAGTTCTTCACCATTCAGCTCAGTTTGGGTTTATGAATGTGTCTTCTGGTAATGTTCTTGGGAAGATATGGTTTGCCATTAGGGTCTGTTTTTGAGTGAAGCAACTGTTTGAACTCTGGCAATCGGATGGTGGATGTTCCACTGGCTGAGAAGAGCTGGTAGGACTGCTGGCTTTGCTCCCTGCCCAAGTGAGGCTGTAGGATGGACTTCATGTTACCTGGATTCTTTGGTATGACTTACTAGTTATTTGGGGCTAGATATTATATTCAGTCACGGGTATGAATTATCTTCCCTGGCAGGGCAGCAGGACAGGACCTAAGGCCTTCATAGCTGGTTGCAAAACGACAAAAATCAGGCTAGAATGTATACTAAATATCCTGGTTATATGAGAACATTTTTTTCTCTGTAGACAGTGAAAACCATGCCCTATTCCAGTGCCAATATGAGCAGAGTTGTTGGATTGTCTATACAACTTCACACGTGATCTGGAGAGGTTCCCTGGTCAGGTAATCTAAAGGCTCTATTAGGTAATAAGTGGAGCTATGAATTCATTTTTCTAACTCTGGCATAGCAGGAACAGCAGCTCTAAGGCTGCTAATTCTCTTGGTTTGTGGTCTTGACTCAAGCTAAACTGTGTTCCAAAAGCTAAACTGTGTTGCTTTGGGGTAATGAGTTCTGCCCAGCTGCTTCTCAGCTCAACAGTTGCTGTGTTATGCAGCTTCAAGGTGTTCTTGCCAACCCTTCTTGTCAGATGGGGCTAGAGACCATCCTCCACAATAGGTGGGACTATGACTCAGGTTCCTGCCTTAGTGAGATGGGGAGGGACCATTTCAGGCAACTCTCAAATTTTTCTGAACGGCCCTTCTGGCCAACAGGAGGTCCGAAACCATAGTGGGTGGAGGATATTCTCTTGGGCATGGACAGACCAGGCTCCAGGGTAGGCAAAACTCCTCATTTGGGGATGCAAATTAGATGGGCCTTCAACCCACCTAATTCCCTGGTCCGACAATAACCACAACATGGTTCTGCAGATGAGCAAAACCACTGGTTGGTACTACCACCTGGGCTCTGCAGGTAGGAATTTGATCTGAGTCTGGTTGCTGGAAACCCCTCCCCCTTTCAATCTGACTTTTTCAACAGTCAGATTCCTAGTTGTTTAGCCCTGCATATTCCTCTGTGATTCCCATGGGGCAAATTCAGAGTAGTGACTCCCACAAAATTGGGCAGCTGGTTGTCACTCCTGGGCTCTCTTTTTCCACTGGAAGAACTGTAGGCATAGGCTCAGGGAAGACATCACTGTGATGTGCTTCACTGGTCTGGGTGGGGAGAAATGTGGTCAGCGTGTAGTTGTTTTTCTTACCCTTCTAGTGAAGTCTGTCTTGGTCTCTGTGGTGCAGGGGAAAGTGCTTCATTCTCACCTTTGTGTTCTAGGATTCTTTTATTCTCATCTTGTCCCTGAATTGTTAGTTGTTCTTCTTGTGAGGAAGAGGTCCACAGTCAGGAATGGCCTATACTGCCATCTTGGTGACAGCACTCCTCCAACATTGACTTTTTTCAAAAAGTGATAATGTACTCTTTAAGAGAAATTTCATAGTTTGGAACAATGTGTCATGGCTATTACATGACAAAAATGTATAGCAAGGTCTGTGGGAATTTATACATGCAAAATGACTACCCAAGTTAAGTAGGGCAGATGTAAGACTTTTTAATTTCAACATTTCCATTCATGCAATTCAACTTTTTGCATACAGAAGCAACTACTATCCATTATTTCTTTGGATTAAAAAATATTTTTGTTGAGTTTACTCATGATTTTAAATTTGTTAGTGTGTCCTTCATTCTCTGATGATTCAGTCTCCACTCTGCCTTGCAAAAGGTTATTTTATTATTAAGTCATCACAAAGTATCTTGATTTTTCAGAATCTTTGGAGAGTTTTTTATATTCTATTCACTCATTCAAATACAGGATCTACATGTATCTGCTTTTATTGAATACTAATGCTGTTATGTTATTCAAACTTTGTCATTGTGTAAATACTTAAGCAGTTGAAAACCCATTCAGATGATGTTTGACTATGTTCTCAATCTCCTAGGCCACTCCACCTGTCTTCCTCACTCAATATGGCATATGACACAGGTAGATAAAAGGTGCCATTGTGACTATCATAATCTACAGGAAGTGTTTTCTGCTTATGATGCTGAAAAATATTTTATTACTTGTACCTTTTGAGATATAATTCTTCATAAATTATTTCTTGAAATCACAATATGAAATATTAATGAAATTATTATATAGTTTTAAGAGCTACAATAAAGAATTGTAAGTTATTATTTATCATGACAGTGGTAATATAATAAACACATATTTTGGCCGTGATGAGATTAACATCACAATAAAGAACTAGAATAAGGAAACCACATTATATTATGTAACTCTGAGAGGGTATTTAATTTGTTGATCATATTGCATTTCTTCCTCCAAAATGAACTAGAGAAATCTTGGCATAGAGAATTTCTAGTTAATCTGAAATGTTTGATCTTGAAATCTGACTGCAAAATAACTAGAAACATTGAGTTGTAACTAACTTTTAAGCTCATATAGTCAGAGTAATTTCTTTCTACAAGGTGAACATGTTTAGAAATTGCACTCATTTAAGATAATTTGATTTAAATGGAAATATTGTCTCTTACATGACAAGATGTAAGTAAAATTGTCAAGAAGGGCATTGGTACTTGCCCTCCTCTATCTCCATAAATAGATAGATAGAGAGATAGAGAGATAAATAGAAAGAGAGGCACAAATACATCCCTGTTCTTGAACAGTAGAAAAAGTATTGTCATTAAAACCTGAGTATTTCATTTTTATTGTCCTGTCATCCTCAACTATCAAAATCATTGCCATGGTTCACAAAAATACATATGAGTAATTAAAAGTTGTTTTTTTTTAATCACTTCTAAAATTCTTATATTCAAAATAAAGAAGAACATTTTTATTAAAAAAAAAAATAGGGGGGTGCCTGGGTGGTTCAGTTGGTTCAGCATCCAACTTTGGCTAAGGTCATGATCTTGCAGTCCATGAGTTAGAGCCCTGCATCAGGCTCTGTGCTGACAGCTCAGAGCCTGGAGCCTGCTTTAGATTTGGTGTCTCCCTCTCTCTCTACCCCTCCCCCATGCTCTATCTCTCTCTCACACAAAAATAAATATTAAAAAATTTAAAAAATATATAAATTGCTTCAAACGTCAATTAGCTAATCATTGGTTAGCAGAGTAAAACTAGACTATATATTCAAGGAAATTCTTTATTATGTTTTCTCTCTCTTTTTTTAAATTTTTCAAAGTTTATTTATTCTTGAGAGAGAGAGAACATGAGCAGGGGAAGAGCAAAGAGAGAGGGACACAGAATCTGAAGCAAGTTCTAGGCTCTGAGCTGTCAGCACAGAGCCTGACGCAGGGCTTGAACTCACTAGCCATGAGATCATGACCTGAGCTGAAGTCAAACACTTAATCGACCGAGCCACCCAGGCACCCCATGTTTTCTCGTTATCTGATTTTTCTTCTACAATGTCAAATATGATGTCAGAAAAAAAATAGACTTCTATAACATTACACGTGTAAAAATCTTCATTTATGTCTTTGGGTGTTAATATAAATTACATTATGGTTTATGATTAGGATGCAGTATAGTATTCAACTAGTATATAACATATTATGGCATATGATTAGTGTCTGGTCAGCTACATTATATGCAATGTATGCATTTCCTTTCAATGATAACCAGTTCTGGGAAAAAAATTATATTTTGTTTGAAAAATTTTTAGAAAAAAGTACCTTTACAATCAGTTGAGAATAGCTTTTCAGCTGAAAATGTTCTGTTTAAATGGTTAGCATTTTTGTATCATTGAGTTATTTTTATATACTAACAGACATTGAATATAGATGGCTTAGAAAAAATTAAAACAGTAAGTGATTGCAAGGCAGTAATTCATGTTTCTGCCAGAAATGTGGGTATAATATAGTGTGCATCAATGGACTATGCTGTTTGAGATCATTAATTAATTGAGTTATTACATAATTGCTTTACATACCTTTCCAGAGCATCGGCCTATCATGTCCTACTGGCCTGGCCACGAATCACCTAGAGTCGGAGCACACCAGGGAAGAAGTGGGGAAATCAAGGCATGCTTTCAAAGACATACAGCATAAGAAATAGGGTGTTTCACTATTACTTACCTCATGTAAAAGCCTGGATGTACTTGGCATAAATTTGTTATAATGATATGAATTTGGTTGGCCTAAGTATCTAATGAATATAGTTGTTGGCATAAGATCAAAATATGCCTATTACTAAAAAACTGGTTTTGGCTTTATCATTTTTAATAGCATAGTTCTTCAGTATTTTTCCTGTTGTCAAAGTTGGTCCCTGCTTTGACATTTTTCATGATATACATTATCTGAACATAACATATTTATGTATTATGAGGGAAATATCTAGGTGGTTCTAAAGACCCATTACTAATTTTCCAGTTTGTAGGATTTTGACTCTTTTTATTTTAAATGTGTCAGACAATTGATATCTTAGCAATTTAATCATGTTCAGCAATTCACAGCCCCAGTTCATAGTTACATTTCAAGAAACCTCACAGGTGCACTTTATATTGTTTTTTTCATTGGCCCAGTGCTAAATTGTATTGAACTTAATTGACAAGAACTTCTATTGATTTACTTATTTTTGTCATGCTCATGATTACACATCAAAAGCAGAACTAACTTCTTTCTGGCTTTTTGTGTAACATTAAAAAGCATGTTTTTTTGTCATTTTTTTCCAACTTCATATCTTTTTAAAAAATTTTTTCCACTTTTAATTTGAACTTATGTAGAGAATTCTAGAACTAAATTTTATTCATTTTGAAAGCCTTTTTCACCTTTTAAGTGATTTGTACAATGCCTAAATATAGTTGTTAATTCCTTTTTGTATACTTTTCCATTGATCATTTATGTTTTCCCAGGTTTCAAAATGATGACCTTTTTTCCCAAAGGTGGGAGAAAGCTGTCTTATAATGTGGAATGAAATTTCCTCCCTTTTTAATGAAAGAGTTGATACATAAATTCCTTCTCCTATGTTAAGATTTTTGAACTGGGAAAGCTATGTTTCTGACATTGCCCTCTATTTGAAGACGTATTGAAATTTTTGCATATAGACTGACATCACAATTTTTTTTATTCCATTCCCTTTTAAAACCACAGCTCAGTCACTAGAAAGAGTAATAATAGGAGATATAGAAAGCTAATTTACCACACTTGATAAAAGAGAATAATTTATTTTTTTAAGTAATTTTTTTTTTTTGTAAAAGGAGAGACTATGAAGCAAGTTTCCTCTTTTCTCCCCCCACCAGTACTTTCTGATTGTTGTGTTTTTCTGTGAGTGATGCTGAAGTTCATTTTTCCTGATCAATTTCAAGGAATTTTTCTTAACCTTGCTCCTCTATAGGTGTTCTTCTCTGGCACTGCTGACCATCCCTGTACAAGACACCTCTAGGCAACACATACCTTTAGTCTTTTTTTGGCTATGTTTTAGTACTAAAATTTGTCCAAGAAATTCTGTTTTAAAGCTGATTCCTTCTATAATGAAATTGCACAAAATTACTGTCTTCAAGAAATAACATTTTTTTAAACTGAGCACAAAAACATCTTTGCACACGTCTTTGATGTTTTTACGCAGTTATTTCAAGGGGAACTAATGTTGATGACTTTCAGTGCTTATCATCTGACTGCTTCTGTAGCTTTGGGAGTTGTGGCTTTTCTTCATTTCAATTTTGTTATATTTATACCCATCTTGTTGCCTTGGCTTTCTACAAGTTAAACCTGACTTTTTCCCATTTGATTTGTAAGGCTGCATACATAGCATGTTCTTTGGGAAAACACTTTCCAGCCCTGGAGATGTTTGGTTGACCCTGTGTGACCATTCTAGCAGCATGCTTCCCTTCTTCTCTTGCTAATCTGCTAATCAGTGTTTATTCATTAGTGCATACTAGCTTCTGTGGGTCATAAAAGGAATGTAGTTTATTTCCTTAAAGAAATTCACAATTCGATTGAGAAGATAAGTGCCATTTCGTTTAAAGGAATTTTTTGACAAAAAATCAGAGACTTCCTTTTCATTGGCAGGCCTTATATCCTGTGTATCCCTTAGATGAGTTAATGAGTGGTAATTAATAATGCTCAACATTCAGTAAGGATTTTCAGAAATTTTTTGGCAAATCACTCAATGATCAGATATAATCCTTTATTGGTGAGGTTTCTCTTTTTCTTCTTGAGCAAGAAGTGTGTGTGTTTCCCCATCTCTTACTGCCTGTCATGTGAGTTACACACCATCTTTTTATCACCTATATCACTTGATATTTCCTCTTATAAAATGGCCACCTCTTTTTTTCCTCACTAATCAAATTCTTTGCAATCTTTTAGACCCCATTAAAATATTGGCCCCTCTGGGAGACTTCACTGAGCCTACAGTACTGTGTCTATATTCATAGTAATAGTCAATAACTGTTCACGTTGTTGTTATGGACTATGGTCTGCATTCCTTGCTAAGTACTTTACTCACATTTTATTAAGCTGTCCATCATGACCCTCTGTGCTTAGTCTTTATGGTCCCCATTTTGCAAATGGGCTTAAGTTTAAGTTTAGTATACATTTACCAAGTTCAGAGCACTGTAATGATAGACAAAGGATTCAAATTCAGGTCTACCAGACTCTAGAGTTTGCACTCCAAACTCCCTACTTTGGGATCTGTGAAACAGTAATTCAAATTTTGGAGAATGAGAGACTTATGTTGATGTCATTATTGACCAAAACTTATTTATTCACTGCATATCCAATAAAACTTATGTCATGGGACAAATATTGTTTAATCTGATATCAATATACTGTTTTCACATTATCTAGAGAGGAACTGAATGTCTTTGTTTTCTGTACCTACTCTCTCCTATACTGTGACTTGATATGAGAATTTTGAGGTGGAAAATGTCTAATGGTTTATAGCTGAGCATTTGCATTTGGTGCTGTTATTGCTGCTGTGGTTTTAGAACTTTTTATTCTGAAACCAGTGAGACTTGGGTCTAAATTCCACCTATATATCACTCATTCCTTATTTTTGATCATGACTAAGACATTTAAAGTCTTTCTAATTCAATTGTCTCATCAGTATAATGGGGCTAAGAACTTATAACGAAGATTGCTTTTTTAGAATTTACTTTTTTAAGTTTGGAAAATTTTAAACATATATAAAATTAAAGAGAAAGATCTAACATATGTCCATCTGCCCCTTGCCTAGTTTAAACAGTGATCAACTCCTTGTCAATTTTGTTCTTCACATCCTCAGAATTAGTGTTGTTTCAGAATTAAATAATTCTCTTAAAGTTATTTACAAAAGTACCTGGCACATGTTAGGTACATAATTCAAATCAAATTAATTTCATGTTTAGGAATGAACATTGAGCAGTATTTGATGGCCCATTTTTCAAACTTATTTTCTTTGTGGGTTTTTTTTTAGATTTTTAATTTCTTTCTTTTTTTTTCAATATATGAAAATTATTGTCAAATTGGTTTCCATACAACACCCAGTGCTCATCCCAAACAGTGCCCTCCTCGATACCCATCACCCACCCTCCCCTCCCTCCCACCCCCCATCAACCCTCAGTTTGTTCTGTTTTTAAGAGTCTCTTATGCTTTGGCTCTCTCCCACTCTAACCTCTTTTTTTTTTTTTTTCCTTCCTCTCCCCCATGGGTTTCTGTTAAGTTTCTCAGGATCCACATAAGAGTGAAAACATATGGTGTCTGTTTTTCTCTGTATGGCTTATTTCACTTAGTATCACACTCTCCAGTTCCATCCACGTTGCTACAAAGGGCCATATTTCATTCTTTCTCATTGCCACGTAGTACTCCATTGTGTATATAAACCACAATTTCTTTATCCATTCATCAGTTGATGGACATTTAGGCTCTTTCCATAATTTGGCTATTGTTGAGAGTGCTGCTATTGTGGGTTTTTTTTTTAACGTTTTTAAATTTATTTTTGAGAGAGAGAGGCAGATCACAAGCGTGGGAGGGGCAGAGAGAGGAGACACAGAATCTGAAGCAGGTTCCAGACTCTGAACTGTTAGCACAGAGCCCGATTCGGGGCTCAGACTCATGAACTGTGAGATCATGACCTGAGCCGAAGCTGGACGCTTAACCATCTAAGCCACCCAGGCACCCCCAAACTTATTTTCTGCTTTTAGTAAAAAAAAATTACTTTGAAAATTAAAGAAAGAGGGAATAGAAAGTAAATGTTTGTTTAAATGTCTTCTATTTTCTTTTCACATTTTAAGTCAAAGGACAGGGTCAAAAGCAAGCTCAGGCATCCCACATCAAACTAGCTAAAACTAAATAAAGACTATCTATTAGAACTATAGGATTTTTCATATGAGTGCCCCGTGTCTCTCCTTAACATGTGTCTCCAATCTTTGTCCTTGATTTCTCTGTTGTCACTCTTGGTGTTCCATATTTGCCTATTGCCTTCCTCTCTTCTCATTCCTGGTATGGCTCCTAGATCTTCCTATTACTCTTGAGGACTTTTCTTTCCTATTGGTTTCAGTTTTTTCTGTACCTACATTGTGCCCTGGACTATAATGCTCTTGCAATCTATGGTGTGTGTGTATGTTTTACTTACTTATTTTTTTCCTCATTATAAATTGGGCCCAGCTCTGCAACAAAAGCTCTCCAGCCATTTTTCATTTTTCTCATCTGCTTTCCTGGCAACCAGTACTGAGAGCCCTACATGAGAAACACTGTCCCTGCTCTTTTCTTAAACAAAATTTTTCTTTTGTCTCCTAAGTATACTATTCATGTTCATAATACACCAAATGTTATAAAGAACCAAAGAGAAGAAGGCTGTTTTGTGAGTAGATGCCAGAGACATTTTGCTTGTACATGCATAATTGATGTCCAAAGAGTATGCCAGGAGTTACTGAATCAGGACATGGAATAACTAGAAGGGGAAAAAAAAGTGATTTGGCTGCACTTAACCTTCTTTCCTACATTATTATTTTGCTCTTGTTTATAAAGCTTTGACATGCCTTGTATATATCCACTCTAATTATTGAAAAAGTCTCAAGGCATGATGATGTTGTGTTTTTTTATACTCATATTCTTATGTAATGTCCATTTTAACTGTTTATATTAAGAGATCACAAATATGAACAAACCCTAAGCAAAAGTTTGCAATAGGCTTTTATTAAGAGCCTCTAATCTCTACTAATTTTTCTACACACCCCAGTTTTACCCCATTTGAGACACATACTGAATATTCATATGGACTTGAGTATATTTGAATTATTTATCTCCTTACCCCCAAACCTATTAAAACCTGAAAGAAGAATGGGGATGATAACAGAACATTAGTTTTGGGATCAGATATTTCCAATTTCAACACCACATCCTGATGATTGCTATTGATATGACCCGCAGTAACTTATTTAACCCTCACTATTTAACTTATTTAATGTCCTTTCTCATTTTATGTTCCTCCTCTATAAATGGGGATAATGATAGTATCTATTTCTAATAAACTGTTGTGAGGATTGCATGAAATATTATATGCAATGTAGCAGATACTGGAGGTAGGGGTGTGGGGGATAGATTTCATTCTAACCAGTTTGAATGAAACTGGTTGAATGGCTTCTTGTAGAATGAATATATATATATATATATATATATATATATGCCCATATATATATGCCCATATATATATATGCCCATATATATATGCCCATATATATATATGCCTATATATATATATATATATATATATATATATGCCCAAACTCAACACCAAAAAAACAAATAGTCCAGTGAAGAAATGGGCAGAAGACATGAATAGACACTTTTCCGAAGAAAACATCCAGACAGCTAACAGACACATGAAAAGCTGCTCAACATCACTCATCACCAGGGAAATAAATATCAAAGCCACAATGAGATACCACTTCACACCTGTCAGAAGGGCTAACGTTAACAACTCAGGCAACAACAGATGTTGGCAAATATGTGGAGAAAGGGGATCTCTTTTGCATTGTTGGTGGGAATGCAAACTGTAGCAGCCACTCTGAAAAGCAATATGGAGGTTCCTCAAACATTTAAAAATAGAACTACCCTACGACCCAGCAATTGCCCTACTCGATATTTACCCAAAGGACACAGGAGTGCTGATTCATAGGGGTACATGCACCCCATTGTTTATAGCAGCAGGTGGGTGGGGGAGGAGTTAAATGGTCAATGGGCATTAAGGAGGGCACTTGTTGGGACAAGCACTGCGTGTCATATGTAAGTGATGAATCATTAACTACTTCTGAAATCAATACTCACTATATATTAACTAACTTGAATTTATATTTAAAAAAAGAATATATATGTGTCTATAGTGTGTATATAGTATATATGTTTATATACATAAATATACACTTGTATATATGTATTCATATACATATGTATACATATGAATATATATGTAAACTATATATAGTATATATATACACATATATATGAGTGTGTATATCTATCTACTTATATAGATATATATATATATACCTATATAGATAGATATACACATACATATTTATGAATATATGCATATCTTGCTTATGTTAGAATAAAAGGGTTTGGCATTTCCCCTAACAAATGTTGACTGGCCATTAAGTGGAAGGGGTTTTTTTTCATTGTTATTGGGAGAGATCAGTCCTGTTTGCAGTATCCCTAAAAGCACACCTTATAAAGCTTTCTCCCATAAAGGAAGCTATCTCTATTGTGTTGCTGTCATGCTTAATTTGTATCTTCACAGTAAAAATGATGTTTTAACAGTGAGTGAGAAAAGTTACTACCTTTAGGAGGAAAATCATAGAATGGAGAAAGCTTTTAAAAACAGATGTGTGGGAATATTTCTACCATTGTGTGAGTTTTTTTTTTTTTTAACATTAAGTATATCACCTGTAAAAATTCTCGTACCTAGATACTTATGCTCAGGAAAGGGGGTTGAAATTTTGTAAGCTCTTTCAATATCCTTTACATGAAAATTTTAATGGATTTTTATCACTTTGATTAAACTGGAAAAAACACACCTTCTACCTGGTTTGTAAATGCAGTTGATAGATAGCAAGGGAGAGGGCATTCACTAGCCTATTTTTAATACTGGAAAACAGTGAATTTTTATCAGGGCTTTTCAAAGCTTTATGACAAAATGTGCAAGCAAGATTAAAAAAATTATAAAGCATATCCAATCTGATTGCTTTCTCTGAAAATGCTATTATTATTATTATTATTATTATTATTATTATATATTTATGTTTGAGAGAGAGAAAGGCACAGCTTGAGTGGGGGAGAGAGAGAAAGAGAGAGAGAGAGAGAGAGAAAGAAAAAAACCAGAATCCAAAGCAGTCTCTAGGCTCTGAGCTGTCAGCACAGAGCCTGAAGCGGGGCTTGAACCCACGCTATGAGACCTGACCCAAAGTCAGATGCTTAACTGACTGAGCCACCCAGGCACCCCTGAAAATGTTATTATTAATAATATTTTGTAGAATAGTTTAGTGAGAAAAATGATTTTATGTGTCATTAATAAATATAATTCTATTTAAGACATTTCCTTGTTCTCCTTTATTTTATCCATTATTAATTACTATTTTAATTTAGTTATAATGTTTAATAAATGTTAGTATATTAGAACATTTGTCTATTGCATAATAGATGAGTATACATAGATGGCAGATATCTACTCAAACATTTTTATGGGTGATTAGTTTGAAAACCCAAAAATGTTCCAAAACAACCTGTTGATATGATCATTACTGATGTTGTTGTCAAGGTTACACCAAGACAGTTTATGAATTCCTTTTCAGCAAAGACAGATTAATGATCAAGTGAAGTAGAATGCATATGTGTTGTTATGAGTCTGTCCTCCCTCCCTCTCTCTCCCTGTATATCAGTTTCCTAGGACTGCCATAACAAAGTACTGCAGACAGGGTGGTTTAAAAAAAAAAAAAGAAAGAAATTTACTCTCTGACAATGCTGGAGGCCAGAAGTCTGAAATTAAGGTGTCAGGAAGGCTACATGCCCTCTGAAGGGAAGCCTCTAGGGAAGTATCCTTCCTTGCCTCGTCTTAGCTTTCAGTGACTCCTAACATTTCTTGGCTTGATATTCTGCATCGTTTCACTCTGCCTACATGATCACATGACCTTCTTCCCTATGTGCCTCTGTATCCAAGTCATTAGATTTAGGGCCCACTCTAATCCAGTATGGCCTATTCTTAATTACATCTGCAAAAAAAAACCCTATTTCCAAATAAGGTAACATTCACAGGCACTGGGGATTGAGATTTGAACATGTCTTTTGGGGGGATATAATTCAACTACTACACCTTCTCTATCCCAGTGCTTCCCTCCCTCCCTGCCCTTCCCCCTCATTGTCTTACTTTTACCTAGTATCATACAGGGCAGTAAGTTTTCTGAGAGTTCTCTGTATGCAGAGCACCAAAAGTCCATACACCAAGTGGGACATGAGGCTCCCGTTTGGAATAAGGGTTGGGTTAGAGCAGTGCATGGAAGGGTTATGTAGTATGATTCATGTGTCACAATTTGCTCCTTCATCCTCTGAAGTTCTTCGTGCTCTAGACCTAAGTGATAGCAATTGAATGACTTTTATTTTCTCTTACTCCATTTTGGTTGCCCCTAAAAGCATCAGGAGTTTGGCATTGCACTCAACACGGACCTGATTTGAGACCCTTGAAATTCATTCTCAAAGGGGAACCAGTCATTTGTTCTGGATACCTGCAGAGGGAATAGGGTTGACTACATCAGCCACAATCACAGGTGTCTTTTCAGTCTGGCATCTTGAAGTTCCTACCATTCATTTCAGCCTATGAAATAGTAGTCTGAACACAGCTTTACTTTCCATTCAGTAACTTCCCATGCACCTTGGTAACCCAATTCTTACTGTGCTGTCATGAATGCAGGCTAGGTAGATAGTGTGGAGAAATGTGTGCCTTCATTATTAAGTGGATAAGTTTTCTTTTCCAGTTTCTACAGTCCTTGTGGTATATTCTTCAACTTGACTATTTCATCCTCTTTCTCATGAGTAGGTTCCCAATACTACATTGGACTTCCCTCTTTCATGGTTATTATACTTCTTCCTTTATCAAACAGTAGTTTCCCCCATTTATGCCCCCCACTTTTGATCTCATCTCTCTCATTCATCCTTTTGAATTATATGGGAGCTATCTAGCCTACTACCATTGTCAATTTATCTCATTTACTTCTTTTTTCTTCCACTGATGTTCAGTCATTCCATGTTTTATGCTTTGTTTCAACTGATATGTTGGAGTTGAACGTTTCAGTAATGTCACATTCACTTATAGATTATCTTTACAGAATAGGCCCAGGGGAAATTACTTCTTTGTCCTCCTTATCTTTCAGATGACCTCATTATTAATGATACTCTTAATAACTGAGCCTACTGGCCCAAAGAGATAATATGAAAGAACCAATAGGTGGCAGACATTTGGTTTTATGAAAGGGAGAAATTGTTTCCACGGGAGAACATAGAATTCTTTCAGTAGAAAAAATAGGATGCAATTTTACGTTTCGAGTGCTAAAGGACATGTCTTATTCAGACCAATTGCATTCAGACTGTGACAGATTCTACCTCCTATATTGTAATGATACTTGAATTTTTTCAATATCCTTGCTCCTTCACACATTTCTTTTTTCTGTAAGCTCTTTCATGAGCGAGAGATTTTTAAGATTAGAATGTGTAAGATAAAAATCTTGGAAGCATCTTCAGTATATTTCTTTCTAGTTTTAACCTTTGAACCAGAAGCATAAATAATGAGTATAATTTATTTGTTGGGCCTCCACCTTCTTTACTTTTTGCCCACTTGCTTCAGGAAAGAGTTACTACTTCCTTTTCTTTAAAAGCCTCAATTCCCTGTTTTATCTTGCCTTCTTCTAAGGAGTGATCTTGTTACTGAAATACTTTTGCAGCTATTACCAGTGTCTTATTCCCCAGCTTACTTATTGCTTATAGTCCTCTACTGCTTTCTTTGCTTTGCTGTATAATCCTCCTAGTTTTTCTGTCTACCTCCTTTACACTTGGCATATTTCCTCAGAGTGTAACAAAAAAGAGTATGCTTTGTTGTTGGTTTTTTTTTTTTTTAAACCATTGCTCTATTTGCCACATGTAGCCATTCTTTTAGTGACTGTCATAAAGCAAATCTCTGCAAAGGCTTTATAGTTTGAGTTTAGTGGCAGAAATGCTTTCCAATACCTGGTGTTTCTGGAGTTCTTATATAGTTCACTGGCTTTGTCTCAAAGACTTTGCTATTTCCCTTGTTTTCGAAAAGGCCTGCCATGAGCTTGCTTAAACACTACAAACTGTGTATGATGTATGGTGATGAGGAAATTTTTCTTTCAGCAGTCTTACCTTGCTTTAAAAGCCTTATTTTATTTTATTTTATTTTATTTTATTTTATTTTATTTTATTCTTTGCTTTTTCCCCAAAAGGTGTGCTTTCATGTATTTGGTGTTATCTCCAGTCCGTAGCATTATAGCAATAAGGAAGTTGGATCAATTGGGGTCTTTGGACTCTGGCAGACCTGAATGCAGATACTAGTTTTGGCACTGATAGGCTGGGTTACCTTCAGAAGTTAATTAACTGCTCCTATCCTTAGCTTCTTCACTGTAAAATGGAAATAATCATAGTATTACAGTCATAGAATTAGTAGAAGGATTTTATGTGACTGTGTTTATAACTATTTCTGACACATGGAGAGTATTTAATGAATGTTGCCTATTAATTTTTACAAGTGAATCCTGAGCTTACTCCAATATATCACTTTCTATTTCTCTGAGCAAATGAAACGTGCTCTCATAACAATGTTTTCATTTGCCCTTTTTAACCTATCTATTTAGATTTTTAAAGGGCTGTTAGTGCCTTCTTATCTAAGTATGTGTGTATTTCTACTCTTCATGAGTAGATATTTATATAATATATAACCTTTCCTTCTTTTTTTATAAAGCTTTTGAAAAATACAGGAAAACAAAACAGTTAAAATCACCCACATTTTTATCGTGTATGTGCATCTATAAAAGATTTACATATGTGTATGTATGCATATGCCAATTATACTTAATGTTTACATTTATGTAAAAAGCTATCACTCTACAGGAGGATAGCTCTGCTGTTCCTCCAATGTTGTAACCAAGAGAAAACTATGTGAATCTGGCTGGTCATTTTGCTATGCTTATAGGCATAAATTATTTGCACCTGTACTTTCATTTTAAACATATATTTATAATATTCAGGCATTATATGAATAATTAATGTTCTTTCCTTAGACAATTTCCTTTTCTTTTTTGCTTCATATTGATACTACTTTCCTGTATACTTTAAATAATTAATTGCTAATAGTAAAATAAGGCATGAACATTTCACTTTAGAGTTTCCAAAATGTCTTTCATGTCGATTATCTCATGTAGTGCCCACTGTCATGCTGTGAAATGGGTAAAAATATTCTAATTTAACAGACAAAGGTATTGCAAGCTACAAGGATTAAATAGTGGGGAAACGATGGTTCCCAAACTATATTGCGAGCCTCTGGACCTCAAATCCCAGGCACTTTCCTGAGAGAAGTGCATAGCCATCCTAAACTGTTGGTTTTGTGTTTTTCTGCTATCTCTTCCAGCCTGTAATGAGATTGACACACCATCTTTTTGCCACCCATATTACTTTATATTGAATATCATGTTCATTCAGTTTTCAAGGTCTTTCCAATACTTCTGTCTTCTCCAAATTAATTTCCATCATAGCCATGATATAATCTGAAAACAAGCGCATTACTCTATCTTCTTAAATCCCAAAGTAGCTGTATTTTCTTTAAATATACTCCATTTAAATTGCCCCTGTTTTTCACATGTAATAGAGGAAAAGACAGCAAAATAGAGTAGCAGTTAATTATTACCATCTCTGGAGCTCCATTGCTTGAGTTCAAATCCCAATTCTGAGACTTCTTAGCTGTGTAACTTTTGTCTGATTCTCAGTTTCCCTGTCTATAAAATAAAACTGATAATAATACATCCTCTGACTATAGAAATGATTAAAGACTCAAGATTTTATTAAAATATTTAATAAAAATTAATATTAAAACTAATTTTAAAAACTAATATTAAAATATTAAAGTATTTAGCCCATAATGTTTGCTAGGAAAATATTAGCCAAGATTACTATTATGATAAATAGGACACCAGATAATCAGATAGCTTTCCTGGGTAGCATTAAATATGGAGATAAAGATTATTTCCTGCCCAAACCAATGTGCTTTTCAGTGAACAGTTTTGTGTTAGCTGTCTTCCAGTGACTAATGATAGTTCTGCTAAGAGTGAATGTCAAAAATTTTACTATATTTTTCTAGTGTCCCTGCAGCTGTAAATGGTAAGTGTATATGCAGATGTTTAAACATAATGAATCAGTTATAATGATGTCATCAATGCATAGCCTATATATAGCCTGTGTATATTATTTCTTCATCAACACGTTTGTTTTCATGATTGTTGCACTCTTTAGAATGTCTGAAAAAGCTAATTTTGATAGGCAAGTACTATGATAATATTATGACATTGTACAGAAGATTTTTCTTAAATATAGAGAAAATACAGAGGCTGGGATGGGCTTGGAAAAAGAGAAAGAGGCTAGTAGATGCTGGCGTTCTAATTCTACCTGCTTCTAAATGTGTGATATGTTTAATATATTTAGATCTGTTCATTATCTGTTAATATGGTAGTTCTGGGGTAGGTGATCTCCAAATACCAGCTATGACATTTTATATTCTGTCTTAATAACTTATAACTTCATAATTATGATTATTTGTAAGTGTGGTGTGTATAGTAGAAGTGTTGTCTTAAAATTCTAACACCAAATGGCAGAGTCTAGTTTACTTCCTGGGGAAGATAACTGTCCGTGTGGTCTGACACAGTAGCATCTAGCAGTTATCACTGTTCAAGACTATGCAGTAAATCTCCACTGTCCTTAGGAATAAAACCTAAAGTTCTTAAAACTACAGCTAGGCAGCATCACTTGGCCCCTGCTCGGTTGCCAGTCCTCTATCAGCTCACCACATCTTACCCTTGAGTGCATACAGCC
Source organism: Neofelis nebulosa (assembly GCF_028018385.1). NCBI lineage: Eukaryota > Metazoa > Chordata > Mammalia > Carnivora > Felidae > Neofelis > Neofelis nebulosa. Next base: position 121,758,220 of record NC_080785.1, on the reverse strand, counting down.
CTTTTCCATTCTGGACTTCTGGTAATGCTGTTCACTTTTCTTGGAATTTCTCTCTCTTCATGTGACCCAATCCTGCCCCTACCTTATCCCTTAAGCATCAACTTAAATATATACGTTACCAACTTCTGTGTTGAGTGTGCAGTGTTTTATGCATTAGAAACAAGATTTTACAGGAAGAACCTCGTTCAGTAATTTATTTTATTTTATTTTTTGAAGTTTATTTATTTACTTTGAGGGAGAGAGAAAGGGAGAGAGAGAAAATCCCAAGCAGGCTCCGCACTGTCAGCACAGAGCCCAATGTGGGACTTGAATTCACAAACCGTAAGATCATGACCTGAGCCAAAACCAAGAGTCAGACGCTTAACTGACTGAACCACCAAGGCTCCCCTCAGTAATTTCTTTTAAAATGAGGATCTGGCATTATTTCTGTCCATGTTTGTACCTGGCAGCTGATTAGCTGACGAATAACCCTCCTAGATAGGTTCTGAGATCTCAGAATACATATATTCACATGAATACATATATTCACATGACTTGAAACCCAGCTTCACTGTGACATATCACTTGTTTCTACATGTGGGGTTAAGAGGTGGCAACCTGTAGCTAAAATTTTCCTTACTCAGAAATGTCTTCTGGAACCGTTGGAATGGGTGCCTCCCAAATATTCCATCCACAAAACCTATAACATCCTTCACTATATTTAGCATAATTGCAAAAAAGTCATTTTGAGGGGGAATTGTTTTAATATATATGTCCCCATAGCAGATTGTAAGTTTTATGAGGGCCAAGACTTTGTCTTGCCTACCACTCTATCCTTTTACCAAACATTTTGCCTAATCTATGCTAACATTCTTGACAACAGTGTTTGAGTGTCCAGTGTATGTCAGACATTGATCCTGTGTCTCAGTACCTAGCAGAAGAAGGCTTGAAAAAATTAACAACCCAACATAGAACCTTTGATGGAAGCCCTAGGTGTAAGGAGGAAAATTTAGATAAATCAGTGGATTAAAAATATGCAGCACCACAGAAGGAATGATCAATTTCATTAACAAGTGCTGGAAGGCATGCTTCTTTGCTGTCTGTCTGCTCCTCTTACATATTAGTTTTTATTTCTTAAAAAATTTTTTTTTCTTTAAAAAAATTTTTTAATGTTTATTTATTTTTGAGAGACAGAGAGAGAGACAGAGCATGAGTTGGGGAAGAACAGAGAGAGAGGGAGACACAGAATCTGAAGCAGCTCCGGACTCTGAGCTGTCAGCACAGAGCCCAACTCAGGACCTTAACTCACACACTGAACCATGAGATTGTGGCCTGAGCCAGTTGGACCCTTAACTGACTGAGCCACCCAGAAACCCCTACAGATCTGTTTTCATCGTTGTGTTTCAGTCATATCAGGATAAAGGATTTGCAAGTAACTGGCACTTATGCAATCTGGCATTAATTACAAATTTTTAGTCTCCATTTAGAGCATCTTTATTGAGGAATGCATAGGTCTTTCTTTTTTCTTTCTTTCTTTCTTTCTTTCTTTCTTTCTTTCTTTCTTTCTTTCTTTCTTTCTTTCTTTCTTTCATCCCTCTCTCCCTCCCTCTTTTCTTTCTTTCTTTTTAAAATTTTTTTTAATGTTTAATTATTTTTGAGAGAGACAGAGACGGAATGTGAGTGGGTTAGGGGCAGAGAGCGAGGGGGACACAGAATCCAAAGCAGGCTCCAGGCTCTGAGCTGTTGGCACAGAGCCCAGTGTAGAGCTTGAACTCACGAGCCGTGAGATCATGACCTGAGCTGAAGTCGGATGCTGAACTGACTGAGCCACCCAGGTGCCCCTTTTTTTCTTTCTATCTTTCACAGAGATTTCTAGATAAGTGTACCCACCTCCCTAATATGATATTTCTATTTTTAACAGCCTGTATACTCAGCTCATGCCTTCCAGCACTTAATACAACCTATTGAAATATCTAGAGAAAAACTAGAGGGCAATTAGGTAAAATAGACACAGATTCCTCAATCCATTCTTTTAGGGTAAAATGAAAAAAAAGAAAAAAGAAGTGATTAGAGTTATGTGTCACATACTATGACTGGAGGATTATAAGCAGATACAACATGATCTTTTGAATTCACAGGTTTAAGATTAAAATACACTTCAGCTATTCACATACTTGTTACATCATACTCCTGGGGGCACTAAAAGGTTTTTTTCTAGTTTTTTGAGTTTTTTGAGTCATTGTCTTTCTCAACAATAATTAGGTACACTTATTGGACATTTTCAATGGGTCAGACCAGACACAGTACTAAGTGCAGTGCATGCATTATCAGTATTTAACTGTAGAACCATGCTGCACTGGACATCACCATGCCCATTTTACAGATGAAGCCACGAAGACCCAGATGAGGTCTGCCAGTAGGAAAGCTGAATTTTGATCCCAGGTCTTTCTTGAAACTAATGCATGTACTCCTATACAGCCCCCAAAATGTATTTTAGTGCAGATACTTTAAGTAAAGCAATTACAAACCCTCACACTCCTCTTAGAGCTCTGCAGTAACTCTCCACTGTCCTTAGGAATAAAATCCAAAATTCTTAAACAGCTAACAGGTAGCATGACCGGTACCCAACTAGATTGCCAGACTTTTCCCTACCAACCTGCTACATTGTACCCTTTTCTACTCTGGATTCAGGAGTAAGAAGATAAATCCACAATTTATTTTTCAACTATTGTCTAATTAAGTCTGTCCCCATAACATTCTTGTTTACTTTTAGAATATAAAGTTTTTAGAATATAAAGTTAATCTGAATTAGTAAACAACACTAAGGCTCCTAGAATTATCAAGTACACCAGCTGTACTTCTGTGTTTGTAGCAAAGATGTCATTTTTGGTAGAAACACTTTTTATTGAATAAAGATCATTGTGGAAGTAAAGCTTAAACTTTGCAAAAGTCTTAGTTTTTTTCTTGCAGTGAGAGGGTTCTTATTTTGGAGAACAACATCCTTTAAATTTTTTTTTAATTAAAAAAAATTTTTAATGTTTATTTATTTTTGAAGGAGAGAGAGCAGGCAAGCACGAGTTGGAGGAGGGGAAGAGAGAGAAGGAGACACAGAATCTGAAGCAGGTTCCAGGCTCCAAGCTGTCAGCACAGAGTCTGACATGGGGCTTGAACCCACCAGTGGTGAGATCATGACCTGAGGTCAAGTCAGACACTTAACCAACTGAGTCACCCAGGCAACTCGATCCTTCAAATTTTTTTTACATTTATTTATTTCTGAGAGACAGAGAGAGATAGAGTGTGAGTGGGGGAGGGGCAGAGAGGGAAGGAGACACAGAATCAGAAGCAGGCTCCAGGCTCCAAGCTGTCAGCACAGGGCCCTACGTGGGGCTCAAACTCACAAACTGCACTGCAAGATCATGACCTGAGCTGAAGTCGGATGCTTAACTGACTGAGCCACCCAGGTGCCCCTCAATCCTTCAAAATTTTAATGGAAAGCTATGAACCTACTCCCCAGAAATATTCACATACACACAAATTTGAATATGTTTCAGAATGTTAGGCAAATATAAATGCTTAAAATAATGGTGAAAATAAAAATGAAGAGTGTAATACATTGAATATGCACTATGTGTATATTATACAGAATAAATTTTCTTAATTTATTCCTAAATCTACCTTAGTAAAGTTTAGTAGCACCTAGATCTATGTTGTGCTAATTATAAATCAGAGTACTAACAAGAAACTCTTTTAAACCAGAGCTTCTAAAGCCAGGAGATCCATCCATCCTAGATATATTATTAAACTTTTATATATCTTTGGATTTTTTTGAGAATGGGGTCCATCCTTTCATCAGATAGTCAAAGAAAGCTGTGATTCTCTTTCAACTAAGAACTAAAGAGGAAGGAATGAAATTATGTACTGCCACTAAAATTGTGGGAATATGTAATGACTTTGAAGAGTGTTTTTGAAATAAAGTTGATTAAAAAAAAGAAGAAAAAGTGTATGTTAAGAAGTTTCACCTCCACAAAATAGAATTTATAGAAGACTTAAGATGTGCCATAATGTTAATAGTATTCATCTGTTCATAGGTGATTTTTATTATTATTTACTTCTTAACTTTTTAGGTTTTCTAAAATGACCATATTTTTACCCTATATTAGAAAAATAAATGTTTAAATTTAAATATATTTAAATACATGATATAAAATACAATATCTCCAACATAATCTTCACCACCACCAGATTCTCTTGAGGGTAATGGACATTCCATCCATCCAGGGAATTTTATTCTAATTAAAAAAAAAAAAAGTCTTTTGATTTATCTATCTTGAGCAGGTATCCTGCTGGTGCTGTAGGGGATGCAAATATTCATCCTTAATATTCAATTCTCCAATACTTTATAGGTGGGGAAAAGTGGTCTTTATGTCCTCAAAGTTTTCTGCTGAAGGGGAATTTTTATTGTATGGCTTTTATAGACAATCTGGTTTGTGTAATCCAAATTAGATTATGAGAAGCTTTCTCATTCCAAATTGCCAGTTGTTTAAAGACACTAGGGGCAAAAGATTCTGGTCATTCACAATGTATCATCTCTTGTGAGATTTTATACCTTTTTATAGGTTTCCTTTCATTTCAACCTTTGGAAATTTTTGAGAATAGAGTCATATATCTGCAATGTATCTTCTTAATGTAAGAGAAATTGCTTAAACTATGATTATGCATTTTTATAACACTGAATTTTTACATTCACTTTATTTTCTTTTTTTTTTTTTAAATTTTTTTTTTTTTTTCCAACGTTTTTTATTTATTTTTGGGACAGAGAGAGACAGAGCATGAACGGGGGAGGGGCAGAGAGAGAGGGAGACACAGAATCGGAAACAGGCTCCAGGCTCCGAGCCATCGGCCCAGAGCCTGATGCGGGGCTCGAACTCACGGACCGCGAGATCGTGACCTGGCTGAAGTCGGACGCTTAACCGACTGCGCCACCCAGGCGCCCCTACATTCACTTTATTTTCGAGGGACACTTTATTTTTTTTTTTTATTATTTTTTTTAAATGTTTTTATTTATTTTTTGAGACAGAGAGAGACAGAGCATGAGCAGGGGAGGGACAGAGAGAGAGGGAGACACAGAATCCAAAGCAGACTCCAGGCTCTGAGCTGTCAGCACAAAGCCCGATGTGGGGCTCGAACTCACAGACTGTGAGATCATGACCCGAGCCGAAGTCGGACGTTCAACCAACTGAGCCACCCAGGTGCCCCTCGAGGGACACTTTAAAGGCATGTTATAGAATAGCTATTTGACTGTCTATATATTAAATAATCTTTTTTAAAGGCAGAATAATTGTTTGATCATAAAATTGTTAATTGCAATAACAGATCTTTAGAATTGGATGGGACCTCAGAGGTTATCTGGTATATTTCCCCGTCTGATGCTTCAGTCATCTTCAAGTTGTTCTAACATCTCCCTGAACACTCTGTGTGACCTAGAACATAGTATCTTATTTGGCAGTATTCTTTTTTTTTTTTTTTTTTTTTTTTAATTTTTTTTTTTCAACGTTTATTTATTTTTGGGACAGAGAGAGACAGAGCATGAACGGGGGAGGGACAGAGAGAGAGGGAGACACAGAATCAGAAACAGGCTCCAGGCTCTGAGCCATCAGCCCAGAGCCTGACGCGGGGCTCGAACTTCACAGACCGTGAGATCGTGACCTGGCTGAAGTCGGACGCTTAACCGACTGCGCCACCCAGGCGCCCCTTGGCAGTATTCTTTGAATCATGTAGCTTACATTCTAGAAAATTCCCTCCAGAGAACTAAATCCTACTATATCTCTTTTTTATGTTAGTGATTAATTTTTGTCCTACCTTTTAGGGTGATTTGGAATAAGTTTCCTCATTATCCTACCTCCTAGATTGAAATCAATTACTGCAAGCTACAGTAAACCAGTACAAACTACTGAGCAAAAAGATAATTTATTGGCTCATGGCAGGACTGGTGAAGTGAAGTTTGGTCCTAACATGTATGGCATACCTAGGGCTTTGACTTTATATCTGGAGAGCTGTCTCAGTGAGGAATAGCAGTGTTATTTATGGAAAAAATGTTTATGTCTGATATAGTTTTAGCTGTTTTATACAACACTACTGTACTGACTGAATAAACAGTCAATGAAACCCCTTACATTGGTATTTTTTTTCATGTATCCCTCTTACTTATATCAATCTTAACTTTTGTTTGTGATATTTTGGGAACCAAATTCTGGGATTTATAATTATTACACTTTATCTGGTCTAATATAGAGCATGAAAATAGCTGATAAATATCTTCTGGGATTCTCATGCTGCCATCCAATACATTAGCTATTTCTCTCTGGATTAGATCATCTATAGATTTTATGACTATGCGTTTATATTCTTAAATGATATAATGCATATAGATCATCTGACATTATACCTACTGCATATATGCTCCAATAATATTTGAAGCAAGCCACACCTTTTTTGAAACCATTATTAAGATGGTTGAATGGTACAGAATACAAGACAAGACTCTGCCATAAGACTTTCTCTTGTAAAATGGCAATGTTCCATTCAACTAATCATTGAACCATCAACATATAATCTTATCCAGGTTTTGTTTTGCCAGTTTTGAATGAAGCAAAAGACTTATCAAAATGTTTGGCTGATACACACACATAACCACACACATGCATGCAATTTGCAAACATTTCCTTTTCTATATATGTACTTATATAGTTATGTACAAATATATATATATATATATATATATATATATATTACTTTTCAGATGGAAAATATGGTTTACTTTATATTGGGTTTACTATTGCTTATAACCCTAAGTTTCCTGTTTGGCACAATTTAGGCTCTTTGATTCAGAGGAAATAGAAATGAGTTAATATGACATTCTAGTTCTCAGTTACCACTCTCAATTCTAGGTGCTTACAAAATGTCTACTTAGCAGTTTATTTGCTGGGAAATGATGTGGGATCTCTAGTCTATGGTTTAAAGAATCTACCTTCTAGACATCTATTTGACTTCTTCTTCTAGGATCTATTTGGCTTTCCATGATGACAAAGAAGTTATTCTAGTGGAGGCTGCAATGTCCTGCCCAGATCCGCTTTTGGTACTGATGAACTTAATTCCCATAGCTGTTGCACTTGCTGCTAGCAAACAGCCTTTAGTTGTCAGCTCTGATTAGAAATTTCCCTCATCTGTAGAGAGCAGCCTTGCCAAAAGCCATGGGCAAGCCCCTTTTCCTGGGGCAGGTTTCATCCAAAGACTCTTTCATAAAGTCATACAAAGATACATCCTGTTGGTTAATATCCAAAATCTGTAAAGAACTTTTCAAACTCAACACCCAAAAACAAATAATTCAGTGAAGAAATGGGCAAAAGATATGAATAGACACTTTTCCAAATAAGACGTCCAGATGGCTAACAGACACATGAAAAGATGCTCAACATCACTCACCATCAGGGAAATACAAATCAAAACTATATTGAGATACCACCTCACACCAGTCAGAGTGGCTAACATTAACAACTCAGGAAACAACAGATGTTGGCAAGGATGCAGAGAAAGGGGAACACTTTTACACTGATGGTGAGAATGCAAACTGGTGCAGCCACTCTGGAGAACAGTATGGAGGTTCCTCAAAAAATTAAAAATAGAACTACCCTATGACCCAGCAGTTGCACTACTAGGTATTTATCCAAGGAATACAAAAATGCACATTCAAAGGGGTACATGCACCCCAGTGTTTATAGCAGCACTATCAACAATAGCCAAAGTATAGAAAGAGCCCAACCTTTCATCAACTGATGAGTGGAGAGTGGATAAAGAAGATGTGATGTGTGTATGTGTGTGTGTGTGTATACATATGTGTGTATATATATATATATATATATATATATATGTATAAATATATCTATTTATATCTATTTATATCTATATCTATATTTATATTTATATACACACACAGTGGAATATTAGTGATTAAAAAGAATGAAGTCTTGCCATTTGTAACAATATGGAACTAGAGTGTATTATGCTAAGCGCAATCAGAGAAAGATAAATATTGTATGATTTCACTCATATGTGGAATTTAAGAAACAAAACAGATGAAGGGGAAGGGAAGCAAAAATAAGATAAAAACAGAGAGGGAGACAAACCATAAGAGACTCCTAAATACAGAGCACAAACTGAGGGTTGCTGGCAGGGTATTGGGTTGGGGGATGGTTTAAATGGGTGATGGGCATTAGGGAAAGCACTTGGGATGAGCACTGGGTGTTGTATGTAAATGATTTCTATTCCTGAAATCATTATTACACTATATGTTAACTAACTTGGATTTAAATTAAAAAAAAAAAAGATACACCCTCTTGTGACAACAAAGTAACCATCCCAGCCACAGATGTGTTGCTGGGATCAGCTGAGATCTTTGTTGTAACTATGGTACAGCCAACTTCTTTCTGCCATTCCTGCTTTCTTCTTCTCCTTCTCCATCTCCCCCTCCTTCATTCTCCTCCTCCTCCTTCCCCCCCTCCTCCTCCTCTTTCTTCTTCTTCTTCTTCTTCTTCTTCTTCTTCTTCTTCTTCTTCCTGTGTTGATCCCAAGAAGACCCCTTAATAAACATTTTTTAAAATTTTTTTATGTTTTATTTATTTTTGAGAGCAAGAGAGACAGAGCATGAGTGGGGGAGTGGGGGAGGGGCAGAGAGAGAGGGAGACACAGAATCCGAAGCAGGCTCCAGGCTCTGAGCTGTAAGCACAGAGCCCGACGGGGGCCTTAAACTCACAGACGGCGAGATCATGACCTGAGCTGAAGTCGGATGCTTAACCGATTGAGCCACCAAGGCGTCCCTTAATAAACTTTTTTCACATTACTCTCCATCTCACAGTCTGCTTCCCAGGGCATTCAACTTGGAGCAGTTATCCAATCCAAGTCAGATCTCTCATCTCTAAATTCTCAGAGCACTGACTTAATTCATTTGACCAGACAACTTCTAATCCATTCCACCCTTTAACTCTCTCTAGTCTTACTTGAAATTTACTTCTCTCTTAAGTGTTTTTGTTCAAACTTTCTACTCATATCTGAACACACAAAAAGTGGTTTTAGATCACTAAAAAGGATGTTTACTAGATAGCTAAAGAGGAATGTTACTGAAAAATATGAAAATGTTGTGTTCTCTGATCTCAACCTTCAGAGTTTAGTGAGATGTTAACCAACAGCATGAATGAAGATAATGAGGCATATGACAGAAGGAGTATTGTTCCTAGACTATGGTATTTTTTGTGTATATTTCATGATGGGCATCAAGTTTCCTTTAAAAAATCAATGTCATTTATTCAGTTGATAAAAGTTGTTAACTTAATCCCATTTATTCATTAAGTAGTTTTAAAACTATTAGAATTAATTAAAACTCCAATTATTAACTGCTTATAATTTTCTGAGATAGCAACAATAACTAGCTTGAAAATAAAATGGCAGTAAGAAATCTCATCTGAAGTAAAATCCAAGTTTAAAATTTCTAAAAATAAATATAATAAAAGTCTAAACAGTGTAAGTGAAACAAGCTACACAATGTTGAAGCACATGAAAAAAATTGAATATGTAAGGTTAGTATTAGGGGGATTTGGAAAAGAAATTGATGTTCCTTTTAATGAGTCTAATCCACATTTATACATTTATTAGACAATGATAAAAACTTCATACTTTTTTTATTTGTTTAACAAATTTCAGTGAGATTCTTCATTGTACAGGAACACTCAGACATCTTCTGTAAAAGGACTTATGAATGAAGATTTTCCAAAACATACATTAAAATATTTTTAAATTGATTAATTAATAAATGCAGTATTTGATACTAGAAACAAACGCATTTAAAATAATAGCTACTAAAAGGATACTAACTAACACATGTAGCATTTCAAATTGGTAAGGCAAATAGTTTGGGGACAGTTATGTTGTCATTTATGAAAACCTAGACTTTATCTTATTTCTTAAACCACTTTTATTCATTGTTGTCATTAGCTTTGTGGAAGAGGCTGAGCATATTACCTGGAGGTGGGCAGAAGAGAGACTTTTGGGTACTGGCAATGCTCTGTGTCTTAATTTGAATTATGTTTACATATATGTTTATATTTTTGTAAGTCCTTAACCTATATTGTTATAATCTGTGCTGAATGTTAATTATATTCCCAGGGTCCTGAGAGCAAGTCCTGTACTAAGCATGGATCCTGCTTAAGATTCTCTCTCTCCCTCTGCCCCTCTGCCCTGCTTGCTCTCTCTTGCTCTCTCTCTAAAATAAAATAATAATAATTAATTTTTAAGTATTTTGAGGGGCGCCTGGGTGGCTCAGTCAGTTGAGCATCTGACTTCAGCTCAGGTCATGATCTCACGGTTCGTGGGTTCAAGCCCTGTGTCGGGCTCTGTGCTGACAGCTCAGAGCCTGGAGCCTGTTTCAGATTCTGTGTCTCCCTCTCTCTCTGCCCCTCTCCCACTCATGCTCACTCTTTCTCTCTCTCTCTGTCAAAAATAAACAAACATCTATACTGCTTTCTGTCAAAAATAAACAAACAAACTATACTGATGTATAGTCCTAAGTATACATCAGTACAAAGTCAGGCAGAGGTTGGCACTAAGGATATAGACACACCAAAGCAGAATTCACTGCCAATGATTCCTGTCCTTTCCACATAGATATACTCTGTATAAGATTAATTTATTTTTCCCACACATTTATCTTAAGCTGAACCAAATTATATTTTTTCATTGAGAAAAATATGATTTATGTTGCATTCCTAGAAAAATTAATCCCATAATCTAAATGATGAGTACTTTACATGTTATACTTTTGTCATTTTTATGATTTAAATTGATGCAAAGGAGCCATAGAAAAAATAGCACAGGAGAAACAGCACAGGAATAATAGGAAAAATGCACAGGAAAAATAGCTTGTAACAAGTAGAATTTCAGTTGAAACATTTGGAATATGTGCACTATATGGTGTATAACAAAGCTACAAATCTATATATGGTAGCTGTAATATGGTTTTAAAAATAGTCAAAATTTAAGGTACAGTTTTTTTTTGTTTATTTTTGAGAGAGAGAGAGAGAGAGAGTGAGAGAGAGAGAGAGAACTCAAGTGGGGGACCGTCAGAGAGAGAGGGAGACAGAGAATCTGAAGCAGGCTCCAGACTCCACACTGTCAACACAGAGCCCGACTTGGGGTTCAAATTCATGAACCATGAGATTGTCACCTGAGCCAAAGTCAGACACTTAAACATCTGAGCCACCCAGGTGCCCCTAAAGCAAAGTTTTAATTTAACAAGTAAACCATATTATCCTTTTAAAATTATGATATTTTGAAAATTAAATTATATTACTCCAAATTATGGGAAATAATTAGTGTATAAATATTTGTTCAATCACACCTTATATTTAGAAAAAATTTGTTGAACCTAACATTTCACTGTAACATTCAGTTTCTGACCTCATATATTAATTCTTGTAATATGAATATGGTCTCAAACAAAGTAATTATGGGCTTTTTCTACCTTAATAAATTGGCTGTTGGTTTATTGATGCACCATCAGACTAAATCTCATTTATTATGGTAAATTCCTATGGGTTTAGATTCCTTCAGTCTGACTTTACATGTTCCTATATGTTTACAGATGCTGTTTCTATCTTTCGTACATGATTATGGCATTCTTGAAGTCCAGAAGCAAATCTTATGTATGTAGTTTTCACACAATTTAGCAAAGTTCTGGGCACATGTTAATCTGTGAATATTTATTGGTTGGATTTCATTTAATGTGGTAGGAATTCTACATTTTAGCTTTAACCATAATTAATAGCTTCTTAATTCAAGCTATTAATTAGTCGTTTCTTATCTGTCAAAGTTCTTTGTTGAGTTACATCTCTCCCTGGCTTTATGATATCCGGATACATGCCCCTGAAGTATATAGTTGGGTGTTGTTATCCATCTAGCCCTTATCCTACATTGCTTCCCCTAATCTTCCTGTCTAAATTGGTTACAGATAATTCCCTGTCACGGACTTAAAACTCAAAACCATTTCTCTGACACTGCCTCACCCATGCCAGCATTTAGTTACCTGTATTCTGTCTGACCACTTTCTTAGTTATTCATTAATTTTTGGTTTTGAAATCCATTACTCAATATAACACCGTGCTGCTGTGGATATCCAGAAAAAAAAAAAAAGCAGATATTATCTCTGGCTCCATGAGGTTTATAATGCATATACTAATAAAATCATAACATAGGAACATATATCCAAAGTATAATGTATTCTCTAAAAGTACAGAATTATATAAGAACAAAGAGTGATCATTAATTATATAATGATGCTTGTTTCTCTAGAAAAGCATATGCTGTAGAAGGGAAATCTAATGGAATTGGTGCTCGGTGACAATTTGATAGCCTTTAATTCTCCACCTCTTTATCAGCTGCTAAGGACGTGGGTGATATAATCTACACCAAGAACCAAAGAGAATGGCATGGAAAAAAATGTACCTATCTAGGCAAAAAGAAGGCAAGTGAAGCCAAAACCATTACTCAAGCATTAACTCTCTTGTCATTCTCAACAACTCTTATCTTAATTAAAAAAAAAAAAAAAATTAAGTGTGGAATGTTGTGGTCCCAGAGTGGCAATGTGAGAAATAAATTATGTCTTTTAAGATTATTTATAATATATTTTTTATTTATTACATTTGTTTATATTAGCTTGACAAGAAATGTAGTTTAAAGTTTGTTTACTTAGAAAAGTAGTAATTTTTACCCAAGTAAATCAGCAGTCATTTTTCAAGTTGCTGACACATATTTTTTTTAAAAAATCTATTTTTATAAATCTACTTTGAGAAATAACATTTTTAGGGGCACCTGGGTGGCTCAGTCAGTTAAGCATCCAACTTCAGCTCAGGTCATGATCTCACAGTCTGTGAGTTCGAGCCCTGCGTCAGGCTCTGTGCTGACAGCTCAGAGCCTGGAGCCTGTTTCAGATTCTGTGTCTCCCTCTCTCTCTGCCCCTCCCCTGCTCACACTCTGTCTGTCTGTCTGTCTGTCTGTCTCTCTCTCTCTCTCAAAAATAAATAAACATTAAAAAATTTTAAAAAGAGAAATAACATTTTTAAATTTCACTTGTTTCTAAGAGTTAGAAAGTTAAAAATCACCTTTTTGCACTTTTTTTTTGGTTTGTATTTATGTAATTTTAAGTTTTTTTTATGTTTGTTTTTGAGAGAGAGAGAGAGAGAGACAGAGACAGAGCATGAGCGGGGGTGGGGTGGAGAGAGAAGACACAACATCTGAAGCAGGATCCAAGCTCTGAGCTGTCAGTACAGAGCCCAATGTGGAGCTTGAACTCGTGAACCAGGAGCTCATGACCTGAGCTGAAGTCAGATGGACACTTAACTGACTAAGCCACCCAGGCGCCCCACAACTTTGTTTATTAAGTTGAAATCACATTTATTCTCTCCTGATAAATGCCCATCATTTGCCAACAATCAGCCTCAATTGAAAGAACAGGCTCTGGAGCCCAATTTAAAAAATTTTATTATTTTTATTTTTGGTTTAAATCCTGGCTTTGCCACTTACTAACATCAAAGACTTTGAGAAAATTACATGATTTTTTTGCGTATCTGATTTCTTAGCTATCAAATGGGATAATAATAGCATCTACCTCAGGTTGAGCATGGATTAAATAAGATAATATACACAGAGCTCTTACAATAGTGCCATATCACAAAGTGAATGAGTGCTCACTCATGTTAGTTGTAATTTACTGTCATGCAATATAAATTTTCCCATGTAAGTAGACAAATGTAATTCCTTCTGATATTGTGTGCTCAACAGAAAAGGCTAACACCTACTAGTATGACTGGGATACAGTCTCCTAAATTGTTTATGTGCTTCTTCTTTTAGCCCCTTTTTTACACACAGCCAATGGTAGTCTTTCAAAAATTCAATCAGGTGAAGGTAATTTTCCTGCTTGAAACTCTCAAATATAATTTTCCAACACACTTTGATGAAATCCAGTTGCCTCACCATGCCCTACTACAGTCTGCGTGATAATGACCTCTGCCTACTCTCCAAGTTCACCACCCACCCCACTGCTAATGGCAATCCACTCACATTGGCATTTCCTTTTCTCCTCTCTGAATAGAGGTAGAGCAAGTAGCATCTGTTACCCATTATCAGAAGTCGAAGCACTTCTACCTACTGCCATTTGGTATCACAGTCACCACGGAAAGCACAACACAGTCAAGCACTGAAAGGAACAACACCTTATTCACACAGAGAAGAGCAGAGCAAGATCAGCTTCAGTGGTGGGTGTTGATCCCCTGTGGCCAACCATTGGCCTGTATGCATCCCTCTTGTGTCACAGAACAAAGGCCCCTGTTCCCTCATCTCAGGGGCAGATATAGTAGTGGGTTTGTCTAAGGGCTGTATCACAGATATACATAAGAATAACAAAGGATACACATTGAGTGTGAAACAAGGAAAGACATTCCCACACAGGGCGACAAGCCCAGCACAGGCTGTGAGTTCTCTCTCTTTTGTGAAGTACTCCAGGCCCAAGGCCCATTCTTACGGAGCTCAAAAGACTGCATCATGAGAAGGTCTTTCTTAACAACAAGCTTTTGCATTTGCTGCTTCTTAAGCCTGGAAATACTATCTGTAGCCACAATACTTATAAGAGTCACTGGCATGTACTAGACAGTCAATGGTATAGTTGAGTAAATGGATTCTATTCCTTAATTCTATTCTTGGTGATGAGGTCTATAATGTATAAATATACCTGTTGCCCTTTCTCTGGAAACAGGTTCTTATAACCCCTCCTACATTGGTTTTAACTCAGTGAATGATATCTTTTTTTAGTGGATCCATTTAGCAAAATGTTTTCTCATTTATCAAGTGAGAAGACTAAGGCTCTGAAGGAAGAGAGTCTTGGATTCATTCTCTATTCTCATCACATAAGATCTATTTGATATTAAACAAAGTCATTTAGTGCCTCAATTTCTTCATCTAGTATTCTACTAAATAAGTAGAATATCTGCCACAGTCAGTAATATTTTACTATTATTGTTATAACTTAATATTCATAAATTTGACGGTTCTTTTTCCAATTCTACACTGGAGGAAACTGAGACTCAGACATATGAAGGAACTTAACTCAGGTCTCCTGGATGGTAGATGATACATATAAATGTCCCTGTTCAGTTTTCAAGTTTAATACTATGAATGTAGGATATTCATTTCCATTTATGTGGTTCATTTTCCAGTGGCAGCACCTACAAAATATTTGACTGCCATTTACACTAGCTCCCATTAGCTAACAGAATATTTAAGTGCTTTCTGATGTATGGATGCAGAGAAGGACTTCTGACCAGGACTCCTGGTAAGGGCCCTCAAGATTAGTTTGAAATGTAGCAAAACTTATAATTTATACAGATTTTTTTTAGTTCCATGTCCATTATAAGCAGTGGTAAAGGCTTTCTAAAAAGAAATATTGAAAGACGTCTCTTTTCAGAAAAATGGAGTAGATATACTTTTCCCTATTTCTCCCACTAAGTGTGTGGTTATTTAAAGAAAACATGAAGGTTTCTTGTGATGATAGAAATGTTCTGTAACTTGACTGTATCAATGCTAATATGCTACTTGTCACATTTTGCTATTGTTTTATAAGATGTTATCACTGGGGGGAAACTGGTTAAAGATTACATGAGATCTCTCCAAATAATGTCTTACAGCTTTATGTGTACACACAGTTATCTCAAAAGTAAAAAGTTTAATTAAAAAAACTATTGTGTTCATATAATAGTATAGTATTAGTATAGACAATGAGTTAAGCTACTTAATATATAAAGTGTTCCAATAAATTAATGGCATAACACCCTGTTATATCAGCACATGTTATAAAAATGGAGCAGAGAGGCTCCTGGGTGCATCAGTTGCTTAAGCATCCAACTGTTAATATCGTTTCAGGTCGTGGTCTCCCAGTGATGAGATCAAGCCCCACTTTGAGCTCCTCACTGAGTGTGGAGCCTGGTTGGGATTCTCTCTCTCTCTCTCTCTCTCTCTCTCTCAAAATAAATAAATAAGCTTTAAAAAAAAAGCCAGAGATGTCTACATAATGTAAGTTACTCCATTAGTTATTAATTTTGTGTCACAGGGCAGAGGACTCAATGTCTACCAGCCTTGATCCACTGTATCAAATGTGAACTGTAATGTCTATTTTATGAAGTTAATGTGAGGAACAAAAGAGATGATCCATCTCTAAAACACACTGCTTGGTTTCCTCAATTAATGATGGCTGTACTTCATATTTTCAACAAAATATATGTATCTTAAAAAATATGTGTGTATATTTATATATTTTTTATATTTATATTTTATATATTTACATATATATTATATATTATATTCATATATATATTTGTATATATATATAAAACAAGGCAACATATTTTGTTGATAAAACTGGCAAATTTAAAAGACTTTATCGCAACACTTTAAAAAAATTAATGCTCGTAAATTATCAACAGTTAAGAGAAGTATGAGATTCTATGTGTTGGCCATTCTATGATAGTATTTTAAATGATTTTACAATGTTGTAGAAGAACATTGTATAATATGAAAAAATATTCACCGTACATTGACTAAAAACTATAAAACATATGCAGTGTTATTTTTTAAACATGGATACAGATACCAAGACTGTAAAAAAACAAATTGCAAACAAACAAAAAGAAATGTACCCTACCCTTGATAGCACAGTAGCAAATTAGGCTCACGGATCTTCAAAACTGTGGAAAAATAATTGCCATTTTATATTTGAAAGACTAAAAATGTAAGTTCTAGTAAATAGAAGCTAGAAAGGAGTATAACTACTGTCTTATATGAGTCAAAAAAAAAAAAAAAAGAAAAACCATACATATGCTAAAGAGGATTACATAGAAAATCATGTTTAAGTTGTGAAGTGGAACCAAGTGGGAATAATGCCAATGGGAACATATTCTAAGCATTAACTGGCACTTTTATGGTATATTAAGCAAGCTTATATTACATCACCCCATTGCCTGAAAAATCTCTGGGTACTCTATTCACTTGCTGTGAATGATAAATACTGTTTTTGCTTCCAAGTATTTCTCTCCCTGTAAGCTGTTTTTTGTTTTGTTTTGTTTCATTTAATTTTTTTAATAACTGTGGAAATGGTATTTCTGAACATTACTGAACTTTGTGAAGAGCAGTGACAGAAAAGATATATGTTAGAGAAAAGAACATAATGATTTCACTCAATTTCACTGATGCTTGGTGGAATCATCTGTATAATGATGAGTATTGGTTGAAGAAGTGTTCTAATTTTTTTCTCTTTCTTTTTTTTAATGTTTTTATTTATTTTTGAGACAGAGAGAGACAGAGCATGAGTAGGGGAGGGGAAGAGAGAGAAGGAGACACAGAATCCAAAGCAGTCTCCAGGCTCTGAGCTGTCAGCACAGAGCCTGACGTGGGGCTCGAACTCACTGACTGTGAGATCATGAGCTGAGCTGAAGTTGGACGCTTAACCGACTGAGCCACCCAGGCACCCCTTTTCTTTTTCACATGTAGATAAATATCTTTGTTCCATATTGGTTGTGAAAATAATGTAGAGAATTGTGTATTTTATTCTCAAATCAGCTTAAGTTATTAAAAAATTCAAGCAATCAAGTAAAGGGAAAAAAAAGTAAGTCCCCATAAAGTAACTTTGAAGACAAAGAAATATTTAACCATTAACTAGCAGAAAAATGCATGCCTCTGAATGTAACATAGCTACTATAATATCACTTCAGTGATTGCTTCACGATGGAATATTCAGTGGAAATAAAGTTGTCAGATGTCTTTAGGGGAGGAAAAGCATTTATTTGCTAAAATGTCCATGGTGTACAAAACTCCCTACCCCAGTTCTGTTGGATTGTGAAAAGTTTCCATTTAATGGTAAGAACACTTATAATTTTTTTTCAGTTGTACATATGTATATGAAGAAATATTTTGCAAACCAGTAAAAAGAGAGCCAGCCATACCTTGTTTTAATTTTTTTTAAGTTTATTTATTTATTGAGAGAGGGAATGAGTGGGGAAGGGGCAGAGAGACAGGGACAGAGAGAATCCCAAGCAGGATCCGCACTGTCAGTGCAGCTTGTGGATGTGGAGCTTGACTTTACGAAGTGCAAGATCATGGCCTAAGGTGAAATTAAGAGTTAGACACTTAACCAGCTGAGCCACCCAGGCACCCCCAGCCATATCCTTTAAAATGGAAATAACACTTATGATTTTGACAACCATTAAAGAAATTGCTAAAACATGTAATAGAATCATATTTCAATCCACATTCTAGGAATCCCTAAAGATTATTTAAATCAGTTTGTTCCAAGAAAAATTCTCCCACTCAGAGAGAGACAGAGAAAAGGAAGAGAATGTAGAGAATTAGCTTTAATCACTGCTTAGTAAGAGGGAAGTAGTGAATGTTTGTGCACCAGTTAAACTGCTTCCTAGTAGTTGCTGAATTCATGCCCTTGGGAATGAGTACAACTTTATTTCCAAAAGTTCTAATAGAATCATTAGGATTAAAGAGGACATGAGCTAAATGGAATTGAAGTCGTTTTCTCTCCCTAAAAAGTGTGCATGCTTTTATGCACCAAAATTTTCCTTTCTCTTAGTAAAAGGGCAAAAGTATATTCATTTTCAATTCATTGTATACTAAGTATCAATAATTTTAAGTCAAGGCATTGTTTGATCTCTATTCTTGAGCCTCAACTGACCATTTTGAGTATTACTACTTATCACCATTAGGCACCCTGGCATATGATTTTTTTTCCTGTCCTAGCTGGACGTTTTATTTTGCATCAACTGCGCAAGACAAACTTCTTTCAATGATCAGAACATTGTTTCTTTCCAAGGAACAAAGAACATAATTTAGCTTACTCTAGAAATGAAACAAAATGATTTCTTTTGTGTTCACATATATATGAAAGTAAGAACAAATGAAGCTAAAATGCTTGAGCAAACCAATTATCTCTTTTGTCTCAAGCATGCCCAAAGTGTCCTCAAAAACACAGAATTCACATTGTTTGAGTCAATAAATCATTCAGTATGAGTGCCTTGCTCTCCTCTTCACACAACATAATTAACAAACTAAACAAGGTATGCAGTGGATCCAGGTGTAGAGATGATGTTTAATTAAAAATGGGACTACGTCCAATGATTTGATTTGTTTTGAGTTGTAATTTTGAGCCTTTGCACTGTCGAACACTAATCTAGATTTTCAAAATGGAATCATTATAGGAGGGGTTAATTGTGCTTCTCTGAGAGTGAGTCATCTTTAATCTGGTTTCCAATGAAAGGTCTGTATTTTCATTTTATTTATTTATTTATTTTTTTGTCTGAGCAGATGATTTTCTTTAACACTTCCATTTTAGTCTGGATATATGTAATGATTCTATAGGTCATTCCTTCATTAAATAATTATTTATTAAGATATGCCAAGCACTGCTAGATGTAGGAGACACAATGGAAGGGAAAATATATGTGGTATCCTTCCTCACAAAGCTTGTACTAAAGTAAGGGTGGCAGTAGTGACTTAAGTAAAAGTATAATTAGATACAAAACCAATCTGTGATAACTAACTATTGGAGGTGGTCACTTTTTTTTTTTTTTTAATTTTTTTTCCCACGTTTTTATTTATTTTTGGGACAGAGAGAGACAGAGCATGAACGGGGGAGGGACAGAGAGAGAGGGAGACACAGAATCGGAAACAGGCTCCAGGCTCTGAGCCATCAGCCCAGAGCCCGACGCAGGGCTCGAACTCACGGACCGTGAGATCGTGACCTGGCTGAAGTCGGACGCTTAACCGACTGCGCCACCCAGGCGCCCCAGGAGGTGGTCACTTTTAAATTGAGTAGCTGGAGAAAAACCCTTTGGGAAGCATTAACATGATACTGGATGGTTGGCTATAAATTAGTTATGCAAAAGTGGGGATGGATGGTTTTACTGGGATACACATAAATGCTTTGAATTAGGAAAAGGTTTTGCATTTCTATTAATTAAATAGATAAATGGATATTAGCCAAATCACAAAAGATGTTACAAATCATGGTTAAAAGTTTGAATTTTATTCATGAAGTTTTGTTTTTAACTGTGCAGGGGCATGCCCTCAGTTATACTATTCTGTAGTATGCACCAGTAATAGTTTAGATGAAGCAAGACAGTGGTTTGATAGTTATAGTTCTTCTAAAAAGAAGACTGAATACATTTGAGCTGTGATGTCAAATAAATAATATCAGGGAATTTTGGTCCTATTTAAAGACAGGATATCCAGTGTAGAGCTCTTATTCTACAGCAGAGTTTCTCACCAGTCACACTATGGACATTTTGTATGTGACACTTCATTGGTATGGGGGGGGTCAACCTGTGCGTTGCAGCACTCTTGGCCTCTATGCACTAGATGCCAGTCATACACACGCACACACACACACCTGTCTTGACAATTAAAAAAATAAGTTTAGGCATAGCCAAATGTCCTTTGGTGGGCAAAATCTCCAGTTGAAAACCACTTCTTTATAGTGATTGGTTACTCTTAGATTTGTGGAAGAGAAATAAACTGGGAATGGGAACAAAAATAAATGTTACATTTCACACCAGGAAAGCAGGGGAAACAGTTTCAGAACAACAAAGGGCTCCAATGGGATCTGGCAAGCAGAGTAGAGAAAGTCTTCTGCCTCTGTGACTTCTGTAATGGGATAAGTTTCACACATCCCAGATATGGAAACTTGTATATATATATATATATATATATATATATATATATATATATATGGCAATGTCTTCCATTTTGGTTGAAGTATCAATAGGATTGAGCTGTAGTTTTCAAACTACGATGCACATTCAAATCTCCTTATGATCCTGACAGTGTCTTTCATTCTTTCATTCATTCCACAAATAATTATCAAGTGCTCGCCCTGTGCCAAGCATGTTTAGACATTGAGGAAAGAGGAGAAATAAGAGAAAAAATACCTACGTTTCTGGAATTTATCCCTAGTAGGGAAAGCATGATAGAATTATCAATTTTCAGGCTCCAGACAGAAATCCTCATTTAGTAGTATCTGGATGGAGTACTGTAGTTTGAATTTTTATAAAGTATCTAAGGCTTAATATATTTTCATGATTTTACTTTGAGAAATACTGAGTTTGAATCTAAATAGAAATCTCTTTGGGTGTCAGAAAAAGATATTCAGGAATCATTTATTAAGTATATATGCCCACATATTAATATACATTTATGTGTATATATACATGTACTTCTACATTCATGTATATATATTTGTGTGCATATATATATATATATATATATATATATATATATACATAGATCTATGTATCTGTCTACATAGAAGACAGTTTGCTGGGAATTTTAGTTGATGTAAAGGTGCATTAGGTAGTATTCTGTTACCCAAAATATAATCTTTTAATTCATAGAGACGTGTGTATGTATATGTACATACATAGTTTGTATGTGAATGCATATCTGCACATACTACTACATAGATGAATTTTCTTTCTGTCCAAGATTATTACTTGGGAAAGATTTTCACCAAAAATAGAGTACATGCTTGAGGTGGTCTGAATTTTACACACACACACACACGGCTATATATATTTGGCACACAATGTTATACTAGTTTCAGGTGTGCAGCATAGAGATTCTCTATGCTTATATGTTATGCTCTGCTTACTGCAAGTGTAACTAGAGAAAATCCAAATTATTGTTTAAAATATATCATATATAAAATTCATTTGGGAGAGTCTCAGCAGTCACCTTATAGTAGAGTTTCAGAAACTGTGCAATAAAGACTAGCTTCTAAGATTGGCATACATTAATGCTTTGGACGTAGAGGGGAAAAAACATGGAGCATTTTCAAATAAGAATCTCATATCAATAATCTCCAAAAAGGTGTTTCTAATTTCAGATGTTTTGGTGTCAAGTTGTTTCTTTCACAGGAAATTCTAAGGGCTATGGCTGTGGTTCTCAAACATGATGTATAAGAACCACCTGAAGAGTTAAGAAAGAATTCAGGGGCTCAAGTTTATGGAAGTATAATGTGATCCAGCTTCAGTAATTTTGCAATTCCTCCAGTGTCTCCTGCACACTGGTGTTTGAGCACATCTGAACTACAGGCAGAGAAGCAGCAGAAATTATTCCTGTAACTATAGTTTGTGATGCTCTCAAGGTACATAAGAGACTACTGAAAAATACAATATAAGTATATGTAGACATTGGCAAAAATATATGTAATTAGAGGAGTTTGTTGTAAATTGTGTCTATTTGACAGATATGAAGTAGTATCTCTGTGTAGTTTTAATTTGCATTTGCATTAAGTGAATTTGAGCATCTTTTTATGTATTTAAAGCCAAGTTGTATCTCTTTCTGTGTGAATTGTATGTTTATGCATTTTTTCCCCTTTTCCAATTTTTAAGAGTTTTACAGATAGTAGAGACATTAGTCTCTATTTCTCTTTAAGTGGAAAAGACTACAGAGACTATTCTAGGTTGCAAGAACTGCATAGGAGCAATTTTTAAAAGTTGTAGGGATATAGAAATGCAAATCCTCTGGTGTGTTAGACTACAGCAGCGATTCCCAAATGTGGATTTGCCTTGGAAGCATGAATAATAGTTTAGATAATATGTGGATATAGTGCTAAATTACTTTGAATCTCTCAGTATGCACTCCTTCTACTAATACCAAAAAGAGTCAATTTGGCAGTATTTAATAATCTCATTTTTTTGAAAGAATCAAGAGGCCTCATGCTCAGAGCCATATGCAGGAAATAGCATCCAACCATAATTTAATAATGTTTTTTTATTTAGTTTATTTAAGTTTTACCTTCTGTTCAAGATAAGATTTTCTATTTATGTAATAGAAATTTAGTATCATCAAAAACCCACTTATGTTAGTAAAAATGGTATCAAGTTGAAGGGAAAAAAACTAATAAGTAACACTATTGGTGATACCTGAACAGGGCCAAATCATGGAGGTGGTTTAGAAATGACTGAGAGGTGCCTGGGTGATTCAGTCGGTTGAGCATCTGACTTCAGCTCAAGTCATGACCTCACGGTTCATGGGTTCGAGCCCTGTGTTGGCTCTGTGTTGACAACTGAGAGCCTGAAGCCTATTTCGGATTCTCTGTCTCCCTCTCTCTGTCCCTCCCCCACTCACACTCTGTCTCTCTCAAAAATAATAAACGTTAAAAAAATTTTTTAAGTAACTGAGATATTAGGCTTAGATTTACTTTTTATAATTACGTAGTAAATACCTATAAACATTTTTTAACTTTGCTTTTGTTTTCGTACTAAGTCATGTTATCTGAGATGCTTTGGCTCAGTTGAGATGGCAGAACATCAAAATGATGTGGTCTTTCATTCTTAGTTTTGTTGAATCTCAACATATTTTCTATTTTAAGAGTATAGAGGAGGAGGAAGAGAGGAAGAAATCTTTATTTTTTAGATGTAGATTTGGCATACGATTGACAGGTGAATAAGATAAGAAACATTTATGCTGACTGGAAGATAATCCAAATCTCTGATTCCTAATAACTGGTTATAGGCTTCTAACTTTAACGGCTTTCTTCAATTTTGAACAATGGCACTCTTTGAAAAGTAGAAGTTATTGACCATTATATATTAATTCTTCCAATTTATGCTCATTAAAAAACTTTTTTTACAAGTTTAACAATTGAGATCACAAGAAGAATACTAAAGAAAAAGTGTATAATTGCATACGCAGAATTGTATCCTGAAGCATTTCGCATTATTTGCTTGCATTTTTTTATATAAAATTTTTGGCATGAAGCTAAATTATTTTTAACAAACTCCTTGTTCCCTTTCCAGCACTCTCCTTAGAGGCAACAATTTTCATAAACTGTTAAAATTAAAATATGCTCTGATACTTTAAAAACATCCACTTTGTAATAATTGTAAAACATTTATATAGTAGTTTTTTCCACCATAAATTGTGTTGCTTTTCATGGATGTTTTATACAAATCACGTCAAACCATATGCACTAGTTTGTATCCTAAATATTTCATTCAATATTGTTTTGAGATATAGTCATAATGAGATGTGTATATAATATATATATATATATATATGCTACATACTCCATATTGTAAATAAATACATAAGAATGTGTATGTATATATACATTTGTATGTATGTATATATGTTCAGTCATTCAGTGAGTTAGTTCCTTTTAACTGATGCATAATATTCCTTTTTATAAATTAATTTAATTTATAAATTTACTATTCCATTCCTCTTTTCATGGATAGTCGAGTTCCTTCATTTATTCCTATTTCGTAGTTAAGGAGCTAAGGCCCTGTAAGGTGGTTTATTCGAGACTAATCAGCTAGTTAAAAGTGAAGGTAGTATGTAAATACAACTTTTCTTGGTGCACTGGATGGTTAAGCATCCAACTTCAGCTCAGGTTGTGATCTCATGGTTCATGGATTTGAGCCCTGCCTTGGGCTCTGTGCTGACAGCTCAGAGCCTGGAGCCTGCTTTAGATTCTGTGTCTCCCTCTCTTTCTGTGCCCCTCCCCTGCTCACACTCTGTCTCTCTCTCTCTCTCTCAAAAATAAACATTAAAAAAATTTTTTTTAACCCAATCTGTCTGATTCCTAAGACAAGCATGCCTTACAATTGCACCATAGTCCCTTTATCTCCTCATGTCATCGTAAATCATACATTCAAGGCAACAATAATGTAGACATATGCTAGGAATTTTAAAGTGAACTATGTCTCTCCAGAATGTGTGACATCCCTTGTACTTTGACAGAAAATAAATGAGATCAAGAAAAAAATGTAAAAAGATGAGAATACACAGGAAAGGATGTATAAATGGCCAGGAATGTTTAACATTCTCATAAAAAAATAACATGTATTAATACATATTTTAAATAAGTAACATTATTTAAGAACAACCAAGTACTAGATGACATGCTAAGTCCTTACAAATGTCATTGCTAAATATCTCAGGAACCCCAAAAGAGAAATACAGATACTTGTCTACAGATGAGAAACCAAAGCTGAGGTCTAAATAATTTTCCCACAATCACACGCTGAATAATGGAGAACCTGGGTTCTAATCCTGTATTCTTCCAAACCCTTGTGGTCACCTTTCCACCAGGCTCAGTGGCAAGGGATTAGAATTGAGGTTGTTTCATCAGATCTCCAGCACAATTCCATCTTTCAAGGCCTCATGACAGATAATAACAGGCCAGTAGTGTTGATGCTCAAAGCGCTGCTTTGTTTAGGTAAAATCATCCATCTTTCTTAAATTTACTTAAACCCCATCTTTTTGTCTTGTGTTTTTTCCTAACAAAGGAAGAATTGCATGTTTTACTTTAAAAATCACAATGTCTTCATCCACAGTTTCCTAGGCTTTTGTGTTGATCATACCTCAGGGACCTGTATTTCATTCATTACCTGCATGTCATGTTGTAGAATTAACATTTATTGAGTTTTAACCTCAAGATAAAAAGAGTCAAAAAAAAGTTCCAGGCACTAAGTAGCTATTTAAGAAATGGTCTTAGAATTGAACTGCCTGGAATAAAGTTAAAGCCTGGGTAGTTGCCACATTTTCACTTACAGTGTTAAAGAATACTGTACGTAGGGGCACATTGGTGGCTCAGTTGCTTAAGCATCTGACTTCGGCTCAGGTCATGATCTCATGGTTTGTGGGTTCAAGCTCCACGTCAGGCTGTCTGCTGTCACCTCAGAGCCTGCTTTGGATCCTCTGTCTCCCTCTCTCTCTGTTCTTCTACCTTTTGCACTCTCTCTCTCTCTCAAAATAAATAAATAAACATAAATAAAGAATAGCTGTACATAAACACTAAACAATCCCAAACTATAGACTTCAATAAAATATCCAGCTAATAAAAACCAAGTAGTGGACTGAGATAGTCAGATATGTTGTGTTTAGCCCTTTACTTTATTGTGGCTGTAGAACGTCAGTTCACAGGAGACTAATGATCTTCCATTAGGAATAGGTGATATGTAGGTCTCCTGATGTCCTGAATACCTGGTGATTCTCTGAAGTCGGCTGTATAATGACATGTAAAATTAGAAAGGGATGGATATGCTGCTTTCATGGGACTGAAAGAGTTGTAGGCCAGTAAAACAGAGAGACTGAAGCTTCTGGATCAGTTGATAAGGCCTGGGCTGGCACCTGTGGGTCATTTCCTAGACCTTCAAATAAGGCACAGAATTTTAAAAATGAAAACCAAAAGAGCCCTTTTGGATTTCTTTTCTCTAATATGACATTCAAGTTTCATATTAATAATTCATTCAAAAGCTTCAAAACAGCACAAAGACTTAAAATAGAGGTGCTAGATTGGGGGGGGGGGCAGGGAATCAGAGATTAGAAATTGTCACCAGAAAATCCCACTCTGTCTAGCAAATCCCACTAGTCCATGAGTCACAGAACAAGCAACAGAAAAAAAATCATCCCTGGATCTTCTCTATAAATTCATGCATTTATTTAGTAGTCATTAGTTGGGACTTGTCTGTCCTTGGCCCCTGCTAGATCCTGTGGTGGTCAGGGGTAGTGCCCAAATGGACACATACAGAAACACATAACCCACATCTGAGAGAGGACATGACCATAGTTAAATAGTTAGCTTCACTGGTGCTTAAAATGTAGAGTGCAATACTAAACTTCAGCTAAAAGGAAACTGATGGGCCTGCTTCATTCCATGCCATCCAGAGACTGGCAAAGCTGAGGTGTATAGAGATAACTAGGAGCAAGATGAAGAGCAGGGGTTACCAGTATCAGCTATGAATTAGGAGCAACTATGTTTCCTAGTGACCAGCATTTTTACCACTGAAGAAACCAATGGCCAGCACACCCACCACGGACCTTCTATGGATTTTACCAGAGTTTTCACTTCACAGTTATTTACCTTTGAAGATGCCAGATAATCTGAGTCTTTCCTTGTACCCTCCCCACCCTTGCACCCATCAGAGCCTAGAATCTGCACAGGCAGCCAGCCCAGTCTTATGTAGCTAAGCAAGAGCAAGACATCAGCCTAGACTCTCCCAGCTGCCCCCCACTGCTGTGTGTACTGTTGGGCCTAGCTCTTCCAGCTACACACTTGCACACTACTGGCCTGACTCTCATCACCATCCTCCACTGTCCTGTGCATACTGTTGCAAGATCTTGTAGCCACAGAAATGCATGCAGACAACTAAGGATCCCATACCTGCTGTGGGCCCAGATCCAGCCTTATCTTCATTCACTGACCTTCACCACTAGGCTCACTTTCAGCTAGATCTTCCTATCTGTGCATCTGCACACTCTTAGGCCAAACCCATCATCAGCCTCCAGTGCTTTGCATATCCTGCTGGGGTCATCCTACAGCCACAGGAGTGCACACCAATAGCCAGGGCCCCAACAGTTGCAAATAGGATTGGATCTGAACCTATCTCCTGACATTGGTCTGCACCACAGAGTTTATCTGCTGATACCCTCTCCAGCCATGATCCAGAATACCCCCATACTGACCGCTATTACCAGCATCTACTGTCATGCATCCATGGAGGCACCCTGCAGTCATAGTAGTACATGCTTACAACCAGGATCTCTGAAGCTGACATCTGGTACCCACAGTTGGTCCAGGTCCTTGCTATCAGTCCTGGTACCTACCATATCTAAAACTGGCCCCTGTCCACTACACAGGAACTTCCCCACAGCTGATTGTGTGCACACCATCAGCTCTGGCCAACATGCTGCCTACTCTGGTCCCTAGCCACTGGTCCTAGAGGTGACACTGAGAACTGCAACAGCCTTTGAAGCTACTGTGGAGCTCCTGTAGAGCTTTCCAGGGACCACACAGTTGTTGGTGCTGTAGAAGCCAACAGTCTGAGTCAATGAGACATTATAGACCCCAGACCCAGAACCACCACACATCCCTGCACATGGCACCCTGCATCACTAGAACCAGAGTCATAAGATGATCCAGCATGTTTTTACCCACAGGTAAAGGTCTTTCCTTACTGAAGTCAGCCCATACAAAGTCTGCAAGAGCTAAATGTTTCTTAATATGTGCAGATACCACAGACAAGGCTATTGGGGTCATAAAGACAAGAAAACATGAAATCACAAGAGGAACACAGTAACCCCCCAGTGTCTAATCCTGAAGAAACAAAGATACATGAATTGCCCAACAAAAAAATCAAAATAATGCTAAAGATGCTCAGAGAGCTAAAAACAAAACAAAACAAAACAAAACAAAAACTCAGATAAGCAACATAATGAAATCAAGAAAACCATATAAGAAGAAAATAAGCAGTTGGGCAAAGAGATAGAAGACCTAAAAAGAACGAAGAAGAAATTTTGGAGTTGAAGAATACAATTATTGAACTGAAGAAATAAAAAACGAGTTACAACAGCAGTCTCTACCACGCAGAAGAAAGAATCAATTACCTTAAAGACAGATCATTTGAAATTATCTAATCAGAGGAACAAAAAGGAAAGTGCATGAAAAAGAAAGAAGAAAGCCTGTGTGACTTATGGAAAATCATGAAAAGAAATGAGCTATGCATCATTTGAGTCCCAGAAGGAGAATAATGGAAGAAGGGGAAGAAAGCTTATTTAAAGAAATGATGACTGAGAACTTCCCAAACATGTTCAGAGATTTGAACACCCAGGTTTATGAAGCAATAGGTCATGTCATAATGTCAACCCAAAGCAATCTCCAACATACGTTATAGTAAAACTGTCTAAAATCAAAACAAAGAATTTTAAAAGCAGCAAGAGAAAAAAAAATCTCATACAAGGGAATGAATATAAAGCTAATTGGCAGGCTTCTAAACAGAAACCTTGCAAGTCCCAGGGGAAAATGGGATGATATATTCAAAGTGCTGAAAGAAAGAGAAAATTACCAAGCAAACATACTTCACTCAGCAAAGTTGGTCTTCAGAAATGAAGATGAGATACTTTCCCAAGTAAACAAAAGCTGAGGAAGTACATGCTGAAAGGAGTTCTTTGAGCTAAAGCAAAAGGGCACTAATTAGAAACATGAAAATATATGATGGGGCACCTGGGTGGCTCAGTTGGTTAAGCATCCAAATCTTGATTTCAGCTCAGGTCACAATCTCACAGTTCGTGAGTTCAAGACCCACGTCAGGCTCTGCATTGACAGTTGAAGCTTACTTGAGATTCTTTCTCTCCTTCTCTTTCTGCCTCTCTCCCTCTCTCTCTCAAAATAAATAAATAAACTTAAAAAACAAGAAACGTGAAAATATATGAAAATACATAACACACTGGTAAAGGTAGGTATATAGTCAGATTTAGAATTCCCTAATACTATAATATGGTGGTGTGTTAACCACTTACCTGTAGTGTAAATGTTGAAGGACAAAATTGTTAGCAATAGCTATAACTAAAATGATTTGTTAATGGATACAAAATATAAAAAGATAAAATTATGGCATCAAAAACATGAAATGGTGGGAGGTAGTAAAAGAGTACAGTTTTGTATGCAGTCAAAGTAAGTTGTTACCATCTTAAAATAGACTTATATCAATAAGCTCTTTAGAGTAGACCTCAGGATAACCATGAAACAAAAACCTATAGTAGATACACACAAGATAAAAGAATACAAATATACTACTGGGGAAAAATCATCAATTCACAGAGAAAGACAGCAAGAGAAGAGGGAAGCATCAAAGGAAATACAAAATAGTCAGAAACAATTAAAAAGATGGCAATAGTAAGTCCTTACCCAGCAATAATTACTTTGAATGTCAGTGAATTAAATCCTCAAGTCAAAAAACAAAAGTGGTTGAATGGACAAAAAGAAAATAAAAACAAACAGCTATATGTTGCCTACAAGAGATTCACTTCAACTTTGAGGACACACGTAGGCACACATAAGTGAAGGTGTGAAAGAAGGTATCCCATGCAAATGGAAACTAGGAAAGCATAGGGGTAGATATAATTGTATCAGACACAATAAACTTTAAGTCAAAAACTATATCAAAAGACAAAGAATATAATATCATAAAGTAGTCAATTCATTAAGATTACATGACAATATAAATATATATGCACCCAATATCACAATACTTAAATAAATAAAGCAAATAGCGAAAGGAGTTAAGAGACAACAATACAATAGTAGTGGGGGACTTTAAAACCTTACTTTTATCAATGGTTAGATCACCCAGACATAAAACTAGTAAAGGAACATGGGACTTAAAGTACTATTTACATCACATGGATTTAACAGATAGTTACAGAACATTTTATCCAACAGCTGCAGAATACACATTGTTCTCAAGCACACATGGAACTTTCTTCAGGATAGAACTATGTTGGGCCACAAAACAAGTTTCAGCAAATCTTTAAAAACAATGAAATCATACCAAGTGTCTTTTGCAGCCATAATGGAATGAAACTAGGTATCAACAGCAGGAGGAAAACTAGAAAGTTCACAAATATGTGGAAATGAAACAACACACTCCTAGAAGCTGATATGCAGATATTAAATCAAAATGGAAATTAAAAAAAATATCTTGAAACAAATGAAAATAGAAACTGAACATACCAGAACATGAGATGGAGCAGAAGTAGTGCTGAGGGAAGTTTATAGTGATAAATGCATACATGTAAATAAAAAGATCTCAGGTAAACAATGTAACTTTATACCTCAAGGAACATTAAAAGAACAAACTAAGCCGAAATTTAGCAGGTGGGAGGCATAAAGATTAGGGCAGAAATAATTTAAATAGAGAACAGAAAAACAATAGAAAAGGTCAACAAAACTAAGAATTCATTTTTCGAAAATATAAAAAAAATTAACTAACTTTTACCTATACTTACCAAGAAAAAAAGAGAAAGGACTCAAATAAATACAAGAAATGAAAGAAAAGACTTTATAAAACCTACCACAGAAATACAATGAGTTGTAAGAAAATACTATGAACAGTTACATGCCAACAAATTGAAAAATCTAGAAGAAATTGAAACATTTCTAGAAATATACAACCTGCCAACTCTGAATTGGAAGAAGTACAAAATATGAGCAGATACATAACAAGGGATTGAATCAGTAGTCAAAAACCTCCCAACAAAGAAAAATTCAGGACCATATGGTTTCATGATGAGTGACCCCAAGCCTTCTCCAACTATTTTAAAAGATGAAGAGGAGGGGACACTCCCAAACTAATTTTATGAAGCCAGAATTAGCTTGATACCAAAGCCAGATGAGAACACCACAAGAAAAGAAAACTGCAAGCCAATATCCCTGATCAATGTAGATACAAAAATTCTCAACAAAATACTAGCAGCCAAATTCAAAAGCACATCAAAAGGATCATATACCATGATCAAGTGGGATTCATCCCTGGGATGCAGGGATGGTCGAACATATGCATATCAATAAATATGATGCACCACATCAATAGAATGAAAGACAAAAATCATGAGATCATCTCAATACATGCAGAAAAAAACATTTCACAAAATATAGCATCTTTTCCTCATAAAAACTCTCAACAAATTGAGTATAGAAGGAACATATCTCTATATAATAAAGGCCATTTAACAATATGTCATATTGAAAGCTAATGTCATAATGAATGGTGAAAAGCTGAAAGTTTTTCATGGTGCCTTCTCTCAACATTACTAGTCAATACAGGACTGGAAATCCTACTTAGATCATTAAGTAAGAAAAAGAAGTAAAAACATCCATATCAGAAAGGAAGATATAAAACTATCTCTGTTTGTTGATAACCTGATCTTGTACATGGAAAATCCTAAAGTCTCCTCTACAACAAAAAGACCTGTTGGTACTAATCAATAAATTCAGTAAAGTTGTAGGATACAAAATTAACGTCCACATATCAGTTGCACTTCTATAAACCAACAATTAACTGCATGAAAAAGAAATAAAACATTCCCATTTATAATATCATTAAAAACAAAAAAAATAATAAATTTAATCAGGTGGATGAAAGATACATGCACTGAAAACTATAAGGCATTGACAAAATAAATTGAAGAAGACACACATAAATGGAAAGATATCTCATGTTCAAGGGTTGGAAGTTATTAATATTGTTCAAATGTCCATACTACCCAAAGACATCTATAGAGTCAGTGTAATCCCTTTCAAAATTCCAATGGCATTTTTCACAGAAGTAGGAAAAAAATTCTAAAATTCATATGAAACCATAAAATACCCCAAATAACCAGAACAATCCTGAGAAGTAAACAAAGCTGGAATTATCATTCTTCCTGATTTCAAAGTATATTACAAAGCTAGAGTAATTAAAACAGTACAGTACTGGCATAAAAATACACATAGACCAATGGAAGAATGAAGAACCCAGGAGAAACCCTCATATACACAGTCAGCTAATATTTGAAAAGGGAGCCAAGAACACTCAATGGGTGAAAGTTTAGTCTCTCCAACAAATGGTGTTGGAAAATCTGGGTAATGATATGCAGAAGAATGAAATTGGACATCTATAGTACACCACTCACAAAAATTAATTCAAAAGAGATTAAAGATTTTTTTTAATTTTTGTTTAAATTTAAGTTTATTAATTTATTTTGAGGGAGAGAGAGAGAGAGAGAGAGCACAAGCTAGGGAAGGGCAGAGAGAAGGAGAGACAGAATCCCAAGCATGCCCCTCACCCTCAGTGCAGAGCCCAAAATGGGGCTCGAACTCATAAATTGTGAAGTCATGACCTGAGCCAAGATCAAGAGTTGGACGCTTACCTGACTATGCCACCCAGACAACCCAGGTTAAAGATTTTAATGTAAGATTTACTGTAAAATTCCTAGAAGGTAACATCCCCCATGATACTAGTCTTGGCAATGATTTTTTAGATATGAATTCAAAAGTAAAGCAACAAACGAAAAAAGCATGTGAGACTACATCAAACTAAAAAGCTTCTATATGGCAAAAGAAATAATAAAAGGAAAAGGCAACCTGCAAAGGAGGAGAAAGTATTTCTAAGACATATACTGATAGGGGTTAATATGCAAAATAGATAAAGACTTCATACAACTCAATAGCAAAAAATAAGCATTCCAATATTGAAAATAGACATTTTTCGGGGCGCCTGGGTGGCGCAGTCGGTTAAGCGTCCGACTTCAGCCAGGTCACGATCTCACGGTCCGTGAGTTCGAGCCCCGCGTCAGGCTTGGGGCTGATGGCTCAGAGCCTGGAGCCTGTTTCCGATTCTGTGTCTCCCTCTCTCTCTGTCCCTCCCCCGTTCATGCTCTGTCTCTCTCTGTCCCAAAAATAAATAAACATTAAAAAAAAAAAAAAAGAAAATAGACATTTTTCAAAAAAAGGAATTCAAATGGCCAACAGGTACATGAAAAGATGCTCAATATCACTAATCATCAGAATAAAAACAAAAATCCCAATGAGATACCACCTCACACCTGTTGGAATGGGTATTATCAAGAAGACAAGAGGTGACAAGTGTTGGTGAGGATGTGGAGATAAAGGAACCCCTCAAGCACCATTGGAGGAAGATAAATTGGTAAAGCCACCATGGAAAACAGAATGGAAATTCCTCCAAAAATTAAAAATAGAACTACCCAGCAATCCCACTTCTGGGAATCCAAAGGAAATGAAATCATGGTCTAGCATTATTCACAATAACCAAGATATGTAAATAACCTAAAATTTCATTTATTTACAATGAAACATCATTCAGCCACGAGAAAGAAGGAAATCCTGCTATTTGCAACAATGTGGTTGGAACTTGAGGGCATTGTGCTAAGTGAGATAAGTCAGACAGAGGAAGATACATACTCCATGCTATCACTTCCGCGTGGAATCCAAAAACATCAAACTCAAAGACACAGAATATTGGTTTCCAGGGGTGGAAGAATGAGGGATGAATGTTCATTAAAAGGTACAAACTTTCAGTTATAAAATGAATATGTTCTGTGAATCTAAGGTAGAGCCAGATGATTATAGTTAACAATACTGTATTACATACTTGAAAGTTGCTATGACACTAGATCTTTAATGTTCTTACTGTAACAACAACAAAATGGCAATTATTATGTGAGGTCAAAGATGTGTTAACTAACCTTATTGCAGTAATCATTTTATAATATATGCATGAATCAAATCATACTGTACACCTTAAACTTATACAATGTTATATGTTAATTATATCTGAATAAATTTGGGGAAAAAGTGTTTTACAGGTGTGTAAATGAATGGTCAAATTCTAAAATTTACCTAAAAAATTTATTAATAAGATGCTTTACAAAAAAAAATCAAACTGCCAAATGTTTGCTACAAGATCTAAGTGGTCATTTGCTTTGTGAGAGAGCTCATATGAAGGTTTTGTAGAGTAACTGAGTTGGCACAAAGAGTAATGAGTAGGTGATTACCACCAAGGTCAAGATGAGACCCATCCTCTGGCTTTATTGTTTATAAAGTATCTGAAGGAGTCTTCTCTGCAAATATGTCATGATTCTACATGTAGCTGATAGTCATATAGAAACAGCTGTCTCCCTCTGGAAATCACAGCACTGGAAATCACAGCGCTCTTGTACAGTTTCTGGATTCTTCCCCTTGCAAATTTCCACAAATGAAGCCACTTAAACTCTGCATC
This sequence comes from Neofelis nebulosa, assembly GCF_028018385.1. Classification (NCBI taxonomy): domain Eukaryota; kingdom Metazoa; phylum Chordata; class Mammalia; order Carnivora; family Felidae; genus Neofelis; species Neofelis nebulosa. Next base: position 121,723,526 of record NC_080785.1, on the reverse strand, counting down.
CAGGCCCACCTGGGTCTCTACAAAGTCTCTACCATTACCCTTATAGCTCAGAGTAAAGTCATGTCCACCTAATTACTCCTTTCCCAAGATTTCCTCATCCTTGAACCTATATTTTAATAACTGGACTTTCAAAAAATCTTTGTCATCTAGAATATTTTAATATTATCATTACAGTATGGGATCTTTCCTTTGTTTCCTTGGACTAGAAATGATGTCCATTCCAAGAAGATTCAAGCTCCATCCTGACCCTGAAATGTAGGACTTCAGATTTAACCTCAAGGCCCCCATCTAACTTTATTAACACAAATTTGAAGGCTTCTTAGACCTTACCCAGTCTCCCTGGATATAGTATTATATCCTATGTGCCAGATACACTTCTAAGAACTTGGCACAAACTGTATTGCTTAATCCATACAATAGCCCAATGAACTATATACTATCACAATCAACATCACTTTCTTAATTTTTAACGGGAGGTATTGAGGCACGCGGAAGTTCAGTGACTTGCTCAAGCAACTTAGCTTGCAATGCTGTTAAGTGGCAAGCCAGTGCTTTAGTCTACACAGCCTAGTTTCATAGGGCAGAATCTCCAGCCACTATACTGCCTCACTCATTTGGCCACAGGGGATGCTGCTGAAACTTCCTGTAGTGTCTGTGATGGAGATGGCCCCTCAGTAGCAGCTAGTTCTCGGTTGTCAGGACCCACTGCATGCCTGTTCTGCTTCCTTGTGCCCTCTACTTCTGGTGTTTTTCCCATTTCCTACCTGACTTCATATATGCTTTGTTTTGTGTTTGTTTGTTTGTTTGTTTGTGTTTGCTCTGGTCACTTATGATCTCACACATCTCTCCCCCATGTATGTATGGTGACTTGGGTTAGAGATCTACAGTCTTTTCCCCACCAATCAACATCAAACTGACCAAGTTTCATTTTATGCAACAGTATATAAATGGTTGAAACTCTTTTCTCTGAACCTTTTCGCTTAATCATGTACCTTGATATTGCATGTATCCATCAACCATATAAAATGTAGCAGCTGCTAATAACCTCATCCATATTATTGAAAGCCATATATGCTGTGAGGAACTTCCCCCATATGCTTGTGGGGAACACATACAGTGGAAACAAAAATAATAAAGTACTACATGTGCAATGCCAATACACTTTAACTTTTTCTTCATTTTGTTATTGAGATAGTAAAGGCACTCAAAAAGTCAGAAATTAGCCATATTAAAATGGGTTAATGTCATCAGGGAAAGTTTCATTGAGGATGTAGTTTATCTGGTATTATTGTTTTTAAAACATGCAATGGGCTCATTTCTACATTTAGACCTCCTTGCCTGTGTCAGCTACAGTTCATATTCTCCACTGCCAAGCATTTAACATTTGCCAGTCTGGGAATTTAATGATCTCTGTTGCATGCTCTTTGCCAACGAAGTCATTCCAGAACGTTTCAGACCATGACACCAAGAGTAAGGAAACTACCGTCAGATACCTACTAGCCAATGGTTAATTATCCCAAGTTGCCCCGTTTAAAATATCCTAGTGAAAATATATCACCATTTATTTAGACACAATATGGGAATTAAATGGCCTTTTAAAACTTGCAATTTACATTTAAGAAGGCATGTTCCTTGGGAAAAAATGAAAAGTCAAGTTGGGATGATTTGTTTTGTTGGGATGATTTTTAATAGCAATTTCACTATCTGAAACTGCATTATAATTGATAAGTTTACATTAACATTGATTACTTATACTCATTTTATCATCTATTCCTACTCATTAGAATGTAAGCTTAAGGAGCATCTAGATTATTTCTAACTGCCCTTATAACCAAAAAAGTGGACATAGGACACAGTAAGTACCCAATAGGTATTTGGTGAATAAAAAAATACTAAATTAGTAAACTTTCTTAAAAATGGAGATTGTTCTCCATGCGTTTAATATACTTGAGAATAATAGACATTGGAATTGTTTATTCTAACAACTGCAAAAATATCTCTCATCTCTCCTAAGATATAAGGGGCGGTGTCTATAAGGGTCTTTCTCAGGTTTATACTCACCCCCTCCCAAAGAAAAGAAAGAAATGTCTGATTATAAAGAACATGTTGAAGCAATAAGCTATTATATCTGGCTGTCAGGTTTATTAATGCTAAATTCAAATCAACTACCAGAAATAATATGAGAGGCAAATTCACATTAAGAAATGTGTGAGTGGTAGTTGAAAGAAAACAGAAACCATAATCAAGTCTTTATTCTTTCCTAGTCTTAACCAAAGCCTATGCAGCACAGGCTTTGACTTCACTACAGAGTACTTTAATTCACAAAAGCTGATATAATTCATTATATTCTTTTAAGAAATTCTGTGCTTTTTATTCTGTGCTTTGCCAAAGCTTCGTGGGGGCTGAGAACAGAAGCATGCCGCCGGAGGACTTTGATAACTTGGAAAACTGTGCTGTCAACCCCAGTTGTCTCCTTTGCACACATCCTCTACCACTGCTTGTGAGTGCTGGCTCTCCATGGCCAAGATAGTGTCACTTTGTTAGTCTTGCGACGACATCTTAGACAATGTCTTCTATCACTCTGTCAACAAAACTCAATTTCTTTGACATCCATATTTTTTAAAACCTGGAGGGGGAAAATCTTATAATAGAAGTAGCTGCTCATTTGTTATAGTATATGACTTTATACCCATGGATTCGTATTTTGTTGATAACCTTTTTCTGCCACATTCATGCCTTAAAATATTGAAGACTAGGACATCCAGGACCTGATTCTACACTTTCTAGGTCTGGGAGGCTTGGAGTTAGGAAGGAGCAGTGTTGTATGGTCATGTCCATATCTGTGCGTTGTGGATAATAGAGGAATTTTCCACCCACTGAACAAATCTGCCAAGACTTTCACCAGGCTGCCTTCTTCAATTCTTGCCTCTATGGTTTGGACTAAAGATTTCATGGTTTTGAAAATAATTAGAATCACATGTAGTAGAATGTGACAGGTAAAGAACATGGGCTCTGGGGTTCAGATACCCTGGGTTCAAATCCTGACTCCACCATGCAATAGTCATGTGCCCCTGAGCAAACGACCTAACCTCTGTGTGCATCAGTGGCAAATGTGGAAATGTTTTCATCTGCAAAATGGGAAATAAAACATCTGCCACACAAAATTTACATAAGAAATAAATTAGATAATACCTCTAGAGAGTTTACAGTCATGATTGACATACGGTCTTTAGTCTTTAGCAATAATTGTCAGGTATTTTCCTTTATATTGATATCAAATAAAAATTATGCAGAAAATTACACACATAATAAAAAGTTACTTTGATGTTCATAACTGAATCCCAATCCTACCTTTAATCCTAATGATGACATATCCCGTCTTTGATACAGGATGTAGGCAGTTTTTCTCTTGGGTAGCAAAGAGAGGATGGAGTAGAGGAATTGGATATTTTAAGTAAGCAAATGATGTGATAAGTTTTAAATGTGAGTAGTATTCCAATGGAATTTTTACCACAATTACTTGAAAATAATATTTGATGCATGACCAGTATTAATTTTATGAATTGATTTGTATTTTCATGCAGAAAGGTTTTACGTTGGGCTAAAGTAAACCATTGTTTCCATACATGGGTAACATCCCCATTTTTTATTTTTATAATTTTAAATATAGGGTTTAAAAATTATTATATTCTTCTCAATAACTGTGAGTATAATATATCCACCAGTGAATGTAGTAAATAGACTCTATATTTTTCTTTGATTCAAATCTTTTTATTTAGGGAGTTATCTTCCTTTGTAATCTCCCAAATCTTATTTATCTATAAGAAATACAACATTTTTGGGGCGCCTGGGTGGCGCAGTCGGTTAAGCGTCCGACTTCAGCCAGGTCACGATCTCGCGGTCCGTGAGTTCGAGCCCCGCGTCAGGCTCTGGGCTGATGGCTCGGAGCCTGGAGCCTGTTTCCGATTCTGTGTCTCCCTCTCTCTCTGCCCCTCCCCCGTTCATGCTCTGTCTCTCTCTGTCCCAAAAAAATAAATAAATAAATAAAAAATGTTGAAAGAAATACAACATTTTTTCTGGTAATGCAAATGTGTATAATTAGATGATAAGAATGAATAAGAATGTCAAATATGACTAATATATATACTTCTGATCTAATAAAGAACTGAAGGATTGCATGTTATCAGAACCATATTTTAATGAAGAATATTGGCAGAGACATCTAGAAAAAGAAGAAGCTCTTCAGTGCTTCAGCTGTCCTTGATCTTATTTCCATGTTTTAGTTTGGTTACTGCCATTGGTAGGGTTGACAGCTGGAAAAATGAAAACAAACAGGGAATGAATGGAAGTGGGCCTTATGTTGTGGAAAGGCCACTAAACTGAGAGTCAAGTCCAGGTTTTTGTCTTAACACCCCAATAATACCAGCTAACATTACGTGAATACACAACAGGGACCAGGAGAGCCCTATTTATTCATTATCTCTTTTAACTGAAGCAGTTTGACTCTAATGTTGTCCCCTGGGCAAGATGACTAAAGCCAAGACTATGGCTGACTCCTCAGGTATGAACACACAATGTTCCATTTGGATAATTGCACAAGGGCCCCCTTGCAAGGCTGATAATGTCCAAGGCTATCGTATTTTGGAGAACAGGTTTTTCCATTAAAGACATTTCAGTGTTCAATAAGAGCAGGCTTTTCTGGTTATCATTTAAGGTTTGTTGGGTGAATTTAGCAAAAGCTTCACTGTGTGCTATAACATCCTTCAGGTCAATGGAAAGAACAAATATGACAGCCAAATAATCAGATAGTGTAAAACAGAATGTGCCCACCTGGTCTTGAGGAGAAGGAGTCTTGAAGTTGTTGTAACCATGAGGTGGATTCTTCCCTGTGTCCAGGGAAATCCCACATGCAGTGACCCAAGCACCAGGTGGAAGCCATGGCTAAAGATTTGGGCAACATAACCATTGAGTCCTATTTGGGACCATCAATAAATACCTGGATGGCAAGACTAGTCAGAGCCAAACCAATCACTGTCCTTTAGTGACAGAGTAGCTACACATTTCCAGTGGTATCCATCCCATACTCATGATACAAACGAGTTAGTTGATTAGAGTCATTTTTCAGTTCCCAACATAGGGATGCTCAGGCTTGCAAATGTGCATAACCTAGAGTAAGCCACATAAATCCATCCCAAATGTGAACATAATCACCCATGGCTCTGATGGTGGTATTTTTAGGACTTTTCTGGTCAGTAGTTAAGTTAGCTGCCTGTGTAGTTTGATTGACAGAAAAAAAAGAATACCCAGGCCCAGTGTTTTTGATAGTGTGTGCTATAGGCCAATTTTCTGGCTCAATATTGGTAAAGGCACATGAATTAAGAGTACCTGTCCTAGCTTTTTCTTTCTTTATGTACTGCTTTTGGGCCTTCCAATCCCCTCCCTGGTGTGGTGATACCCACCGTGGCAATTCTGACAAATTAGAGAGGGGCAGCTGTCCAATATTCAACTGATGGATTGATTTCTTTGCCAGGGACAGTAATGGGTCCACTGTATAAAGGTATATCCATCAAGTGCCCATCCCATGACCAACCACCATAGGAGGAACAGAAGTCAAATGTGGAAAAGACAGACATGTAGTAGAAATTATATAGGGAAGTCTTCCTCTTCTGCAAGAATTGCACTTGTGGCCTGACCTTAGATGTTAATGTGGCTGCAGCATTAGAAATTTGACTAGGTTGTGGATTCCATACACGATGACCAGGGAGGCAGCACTGTCAGGTGTGAGGAGTTGGGCTGGGTATGGGATATACCAGACCAGGACCCCCATTTTCTCCCCTCTTTCAATAGTGAGTGTTCCATTCCAGGTATAGTACATTTCAGCAGGTTTAGCTTATAGCAAGACAATAGGATCCCAGTGGTGACTGAGTAGTGCCCCCCACAACCCGGGGGTGTGAAGTAACTCACCCATCCCGGTAAAACATCTCATTGCAAATTCCAGTAGATAACTCCTTTCTAGGGTCTTGGTGTTCTCAGCAGTATAGTGTTTATCCATGGTGAGAGTCGGGGCAACAGCTGTTTCTGCAACTCCCATTACTTTACAGTATTGAGGGTCTTGGCAGGGGTCGACATATGGAGCAACTGGCTTTTTAAAAAATGTTTATTTATTTTTGAGAAAAAAAGAGAGAGAGACAGAGAGCATGAGCAGGGGAGGGGCAGAGAGACAGGCAGACAGAGGATCTGAAGCGGGGTCTGTGCTGACAGCAGACAGCCCGTGTGGGGCTCGAACTCACAAACTGTGAGATCATGATGCAAATCAAAGTCAGACACTTAACTGACTAAGCCACCCAGGCTCCCCCATCCCCCAACCCCCCCCCCCCCCGCCCCGGGGCAACTGGCTTAATCACTCAAATGTATTAAACCCTGGGACAGTACCTTAGTCCACCCAACCAAGGTGGTTTTACTTGTTGGTAATTTAATATACTTTGCACTTCTTTTATGTTCTTAGGAGTTGTATAGGCTTGCCCCATATCAATCACAGATTCTGGGATGCTGCACATCTTGCCCAACCAAATGATTCCCAAAAATTGTATAGCAGTGCCTGGACCTGGAATTTTCTGTGAGTTCACTGTCCATCCTCTCTCTCACAGATGCTCTAGCAAAGCCTCAGAGTGCCCTCCAGCAGAGGCAGATCTTCACATGTTAACATTATGTAATAGGCCCATTTTACTGATGTGGAGAAGGAGAACAGGAATAGGTCTTGGGCTACTATCCCATGATGTATGGTGGACCTGTGCTGGTAACTTTGCAGAAGCATTTGAAAAGTCCATTATTATCCCTCCCACATGAAGGCAAATATATCCTGTGACTCAGTGGCCAAGGGTATACCAAAAAAGACATTTGCAAAGTCCAGCCACAGTATGGTATATTTGTAGGAACATAAACAAAATATCTAAGATGGTGGCAGTGTTGGGCAGAGCCACATGGATGGGTGCACTACCTTGTTCAATTCTTAGTAGTCCACAGTCATCCACCATGAGCCATCTGACTTTATTACAGGCCATACCAAGCTGGTGAAAACACTATAGGCAATGTGTAAAATACCCACTTGGCACAGTTCTTAGTTTCTCCTATATCTTTATGCCCCCTTGCGATTTTATTGACAGTTATCACTCTTCACAACAGGGGACAGTCTTACAAGTTCCCAGTTAGCATTTCCCCTCAGCACTGGTTTGATTAGTCAAATCTGAAGGCAGAATTTCCCAATAGCAGTTTGCAGAGTTTGACCCTGTCGGGTATCAGTGCCCAATACATTTTCTGGTATTGGAGAAATAAAATCCTTACTGTGTTGTACACCTGAAACTAATATAGGATTGTTTGTCAACTATACTTCAGTTTAAAAAATAAACTCATTTTGGGGAGTGCCTGGGTGTCTCAGTCAGGTGAGCATCCAACTCCTGATTTCAGCTCAGGTTATGATCCCAGGGTTACAGAATCAAGCCCCTGAGTTGGGCTCTGCACTGAGCATGGAGCCTGCTTAAGATCACCTCTCTCTCCCACTCTGCCCCCCTTCGCTGCTTCCACTCTCTCTCTCTTTCTCTCTCTCTCTCTCTTTCTTAAAAAAAAAAGTAATTTTTTGGAGGGGCGAATGCCCAATTTGCAGTGTCAGAAGGACTTTCTAAACACAACCATTTGACTTCTATAACCATTGACAGTGCTGAGAAGGCCAGAAAACTTCTGAGGGTTCCCATCTATTACAGTCCATTTGGCTTCTGTAACCACTGGAACTGTCACTTTTTATTTCTAGAGAACCAGTGAATAGTGAGCTCAACATAAGGCCTGTGATTGCATCTGAAAACTCTCACCTGGAGGCAATGTTGGCCTAAATACTATAACTAAGGCACAGGAGCCACCCACCCCAAAAAGGCTGTATCTCTGAGGCCTCTGCTGGAACAGGTGGGGTATTAAGAACAGTAGGGCCAGAGGGGATTGTTCTGAACTGTTGTTCAGGTTTTAAGGCTTTCCATAGGCCCACCAAGACAGTATTGGGTTGTCTGTGTATCTGTTCACATGGAGTTCCTACAGCAATGATGTCAAACCACATTTGCGTTCATGTTATTTTTGCTGGACCTTTTATAGGTGATTGGGGTAGCCTTTTAATTTTCCAATTTCCCTCTCTGCCTTAGGTCTTTCCCATAGTCCATCCCCATCCCCAGGATTTTTCAGTTTCCTACAAATCAGCATTACATTGTCCAGTATCACAAAAATCCCATTCCATAGCTAGACTCAGCAAGGATATCATCATCCTATATCAGGTGCTGGGACTGCCTGGGGAATTCCTGCAATGAATGAGGCCCAATCAGGGCCTTGCATGGCAGGGGCGTAGATTGCCTGTATCATTCTCAACTCTCTAAGAATTTGTTGAAACTCCTCTCTTGATTTCCAGGACCCCACTGCCCAGGGAGGTCCTCCTTATTGAGCCAAGCCTTCCTGCAGGATGGAATAATCCAATCCATAAGAGAACGAGCACCTTGAATCCCCTGAGCACCATACAGGTGCTGCCAGAGGGGCAGGGTGTGTGGATGTTGCTCATTTTCTCTGCTTCATGCCAGGTCAGAGAAATGCCATCACCCTTGTATCTCATAGCTGCACTAACCATGCCTGGATCCTTTCCCTGGACTTTTGCTGGAACTTGGCAGTTATATCAATAAACTCAGAGTATATTCTCTCATCATGATGCTTTGATCATGGGGGCTTCCCTGCCAGCTAAGGTTGTTGTTGTTGTGGTTTCTCTTTTCTTTGTGTTAGGGGTCATATGGCACTGCATGGGGAGCCTTTTGTCCATTTCACTGTCAATAACCACAACATCCTCCCCTTCATTCTCCTCACTGTCCCAGGGATTCCACATTTTAATGTCCGAACCAGGCTTTGTCACAGTGCTGTGGCTTTAATTCACTATAGATTGGGTCCTCCTAGCTTTGCAAAATGGCATGCTCAAGTTTCCAGTTTACCATTCCTCTCTTCCACCTTATCTACCATCCTGAAGCCAGCAGAGTAGCGGAAACCTGCACATCCTTCTCTAACCTCTTCCCTTCTTCCAACTTTCTAACTAGAGCTCCAGCCTCATATTGGGCTTCAGTGACCAAAATGCCAATTGGTTTCCTTTCTTTGTCTTCAATGTGCAATGTGCAGTTACTCAAATAAGCACATTAGACAAGTGGCCTCAACAAGGGCCTTACTCTCTCAGAGCTATGTCCTTGGAACAGCTTCCACTGTAGGGACAGTAGACAGAGCATATATCCCAAGGACAGAGGAGGGGATGCAGCGCCTCTGACTGTCCAGGTCCGGCTTGTGGGTCAACCATCCATCACATCCTCTCAATTACCTTCTCCAACACTCTCAAAGCTGACAGCACGCCAGACAAGTTAGTTGTAAATACAGTCATATCTTTCAAGATATATCTTATACAATTAATGAGGTTCCAAGATTCAAAAGAAAAGAGAACCTATCTTTCTAAATATTTTAAGTACCTGTTCTGTGTCAGGGACTCTGTATCATGGCTCCAAAGATCCCTCATTCCCTCAGTCTAAATAGGAAAAATACACCAACAACAAAGAAAAAAAGGGAAAGAGAGAGAGTGGAAGGGAGAGAGGAAGGAAGGAAAAAGGGAAAGGAAAGGAAAGGAAAGGAAGAAGGAAGGATGGAAGAAAAAGAAAGAAAAAAGAAGGAAAGAAAGAGGTCAGCTAAGTGTACTTACACACATTTATATTATATATTTATATATAATTATGCCATTAATATATACTATATGTAATATATACTATATATTCTGTTTTGAGAATGAGTTTTAGTTGTTAGTTTATATGCATCAGTTATATGTCTTTGCATAGCAATTATCCCCAAATTTGGTGGCATAGAACAACACACACTTAATATTTCACAATCTCTATGGGTCAGGAATCCAGGTAAAGCTTAACTGGGTCAGTTTAACTGCTCAAGGTCTCTCACAAGTCTGCAATCAAGATGTCAAGTGGAGGTACAGTGCTTTTGAAGCTCAGCTGAGGTGACTCCATTTCTAGGTTTACTTGCATGGTTGTTGGCAGATTCAGTTCCTAGCATGTTCATGGCTCTAAGTTCCTTACCACATGGGCCTCTCCATGGGGCAGCTCACAGCACGGAAGCTGGGTTCCATTAAATGAACCAATGGATAAGCAAATCAGAAGTCACAGTCTAAGAACTAACATCGTATCCCCTTTTTTTCTAAATTGAGATATAGTTGAACAGTGTGTAAGTTTAAGGGTACAATATATTCATTTGATACATTTATATTGCAATATATTTAGTAAGTAAATAAATCATGGAGCTCTTGTATGCAGTACAGTGATGATAAACATCTTGTCACTTTTGCTGTATTCTCTTCAACAGTGCATCATCACTAGGTCCAGCTCATACCCAAGCAAAGACATTAATACCTGGAGTTGGGGATCACTAGGGACCATCTTGGAAAGCAGCTCATGTCAGAGTCTCTCATCATTTGATTGTTGGACTTGGGAGAGAGCTTCCGCAGGAGGTGAATGCTGAGCACTGCTGGCACCCCTCTCAGCCTACTGCACCTTGTAAGGATTCAATAAAGGATCTATCCCCAAGATAAATTAAATCCTGAGTGCCTGTTCAGGTTGGAAGCATCCCAGCCCATTAACTTCTCAAATGACTTGTATGCATAGTATCTGGAATTCTGAGGGACATGACAGGGGTTCTGAACATTAGCTTAGCATAAGCAGATCTGTACTATGTCATTAAATATATTCACTCGAGTTTCCCATAGAAACTTCTAAACATGAAAAAGAAGAAAGCATTCTTAATTCTCTTTAAATAAATATTCCTTCAATGAAGGGGTGGATGGGTGAAGGAATGAAAGAATGAAATGACAAAGAACAACATATGGAAAATGTCACTCAAGCTTCAATATCTCAGATTAAAATCTCAATATAAATTGGTTGAATGACAAGTCATGAGTAATACCTATGTATGCTCCAGGTACCTGGATGGCTCGCTTGGTTGTGTCTGACTCTTGATTTCAGCTCAGGTCATGATCCTAGGATTGTGGGATTGACCCTTGTGTCAGGCTCTGCTCTGAGCATGGAGCCTGCTTGGAATTCTCCCTCTTTCCCTCTCTCTCTAGCCCTCCCCCGGTCATGCTCTCTGTCTCCCTTTCTCTCTCAAAAAAAAAAAAAAAAAAAAAAAAAGGAAAAAAAAAACTATGTATGCTTATATAATATTTTATGTCTCTACAGTGATGACTGAACTAGGATTAAGTTCTGTGGTGAAGCTTTGGGGATCAATAAGGAAGTATGAATTAGTAGAAGTTCCATTCGGAACACAATTGACCCCCACATCAAGTAAGGAGGCTGAAGGAATGTACAGACAGATTCATAGACTGTCTTTAAAAATAACACTGAATGGATATAAGATTGAATTATTTGCATCCAGAAATTAGAACCTCTTGAGAAAAGGAAAAAAGAGAAATCCAGAATTTTAAGCACAGTCAATACAACAGAAACCTATGGAGTTCTCTTTCTTTCTCCTCCTCCCTCCCTCCCTCTCTCCTCTCCTTCCTTCCCTTCATATCTTTTCAAGAATGTTAGAAGAAAGTTTGGGTTGCAGATGATTTGTTGGAGATGGGAGGAGTCCCTGCTGCCTGCTTGTTCTACCCCCACCCACCCCCACACTCTCCTTGGCTCATTTCTCCACCCACATAACCCTAAGTACTGTGTTGGATTTCAAGCTATGCTGAGCTCCCTCACTCATACTAGCTGCAGGCTATGGCATCCACAGGAGAAGTTGCTGGCAGAGGCAAGGACATTTTTCTGGCAGGCTGTGTATAGGAATGGGGAGCCAGACTGATGCTCTCATCTTATAATACACACCATATCTGTCGATTACTATGTTGTGTCAAGCAACTAATACTTTTGATTCTTAATCCTTGAAATATGTCTTTGTTTTTACAAATACATCAATATTTCTTTTCTTTTTCTTTTCTTTTTTTCTTTTCTTTTTGTAAATTAAAATTAGTTCTCAAACCATTATTTGGCTGGTGTAAGGGTTGACTCTATAACATTAGAATTAAGGAAAGGTAGCACATTCTGAGATAGCATCTACAACATGAAAGTAAACTGCTCAATAATATGCGTGAATTTTTACTTGAGTTTGTAAGTTCAGTCTCCAAAGAATGTTCAGATAGCATAATCCGACATTGCTTTATGATTTCAACAATATTACCTCTCCCATGCTAAGTTTTTTTTTTTTTTTTAATTTTTAACGTTTATTTATTCTTGAGACAGAGAGAGACTGAGCATGAACAGGGGAGGGGCAGAGAGAGAGGGAGACACAGAATCGGAAGCAGGCTCCAGGCTCTGGGCCATCAGCCCAGGGCCGGACGCGGGGCTCGAGCTCGCGGACCGCGAAATCGTGACCTGAGCTGAAGTCAGACGCTTAACGGACTGAGCCACCCAGGCGCCCCTCCCATGCTAAGTTTAATGCAAGGGCTCTATGTTTCTTGGGTGAAGGAATGGCGTTTTATCCGTTTGTGCAAGGAACTTAAACATGGTAAATTTCGAGAATGTTTTTATTTGCCTGATTAATCAGCTATAATTATACATTCAAATAAGAAGGAGGCTGTCAAGTATGATGCAGGAAGGAGAATATTTTGTTCAGTAATAATAGGGGAAAAAATACCAGGAAGACGGTGTCCTGAACAAGTATTAGAATTCAAAAGTTCATGTATTAATAGTTTCCAATGAATATCCCAAAGAAGTATATTCAAGATGGACATATTTCATTTGAGATGTTTTTCAAATGCTTAGGAAAAAATAAAATTTATAATTTCACAGAGTGAGAAATAATATGGTACAGATATTGGCACTACTTTGGTGATCTTATGTATGCCTTCCTTTTGTATAAATTTTGTCTTCAGGCTGGACCCCTTACTGGTTTTAAGATGGTTATAACAATTAAATGCATTGCATCTAAATGTGACATAGTCCAAGAGAATAAAGAGTCCAATTTTATTTGTAATTATTTGTAATATAGAAGAAAATTCCCAGAAACCCTAGCCAACTTCCACTCACAACTCATTGGATGGAAATGTACTGCATGTTCATGATTATCTGTGAAGCAAGACATATGCCTAGGCCTGGAATGAAGTTGGCCTCACCCGAACAAAGTCATGAGGAAGATTGTGGATACCTGGACAAAAGTAAGGTTAGGAAGAGGGTTAATGAGAATGGAAATATATGTTAGATATACACCTAACAGTGAATACCATAGAAAATACTCATGCCAAAGTCAAGTAAGTTGAGAAAATTCTGAGTTTAATTTTATTTCAAATTTTCTTCATTGTGAAAATTTTATGTTATTTTACGCTCATGTGCATTATGAACCTTTAAGGTGGAATATAATGTGTAGCAGTTCCCTACCTGTTCTGTTTATGTGTTTGTTTCTATTTATTTCATTATATTATTATGTTGTTATAAACTCAGGTAATAACATTCCATATTTATGAAATAATAGTACAGAGCTGTAGGGTGCAGGTGGTGTCCCTTTTGAACTCCTAGAATTTGAATCCTTTTCTATGTATGAGAAATTCTATAATTTTTGAAGTTTGGTGGGAGGAAAAGTTCAGTAAGACAATAGGAATGCTTCTTACCTCCTTTCTCAGCCTGCCTTGAAGCTAGGTCACAGACATAGTTTTGACATGAAAGTTGGTGACCCAAGAAGAAAGAAATGAGAAATTATTTCCCCTTCTCCTCCTCGTTCTCCCCCTCCTCCCCTTCCCTCCTCCTTTTTCTTCTTTCTCTTTCTTTCTTTCCTTCTTTCCTTCTTTCTTTCTTTCTTTCTTTCTTTCTTTCTTTCTTTCTTTCTTTCTTTCTTTCTTTCTTTCTTTCCTTCTTTCTCTTTGTTTCTTCTCGTCCTTTTCTCTCTCTCCCTTTCTCTCTCTGTCTCTCTCTCTCCTTCTCTCTCAGGGGGAAGAGCAGGGTTTTTTTTTTTCCCCTCACTAAATATGAACTAAAGTGTAATCTGGAGGTCCTCTTATGGCCGCACAACCTTAAACATAGTTCTCTCGTCTTTCTAATGTTTCTGTGAACTACCCAAAGACTTTTTAATGAATTATTGTTCAGCGTATTTCAGGCACAGCCACCTTTTGTTGATTGCAGCTGAGAACCAGGGCTAACGCAAGTACTGATAGTGAAAGTAACATTTTAAAATAAGAATAAAAGATATTAATAAGTCTGACTACATGGTGATTAGTGATTACTACAGAGGTGATGATTTATCCCAAAGAACTAGACTAGTAGACAATGTTGATTAGTTTTGAATTGTCAAGAAAGTATTCATATGTCTGAAAGTGTTCATGATTTCCAGTTATTTTACAGTTTTGCATAAAACAACTTAACTAAATATCTACAATGAATAGCAGAATGGCAGGGAAGAAATATTTTCAACCCTCAAAATTTTGAGAACGCCTGCTAATGATAGGTAATTTCCAATGAAGCTAAAATAATTCTAAATTGATTATATAGGTTGCTGGGAAAAATGAAATTTGATTTATATAAATCTATTTAGGAATGTATAAATTTTATAAGCCAAAGAAATTGAAATGTTTAAATTTGAAGGACATACTCATGAGTATCAGAATTATATGATCTCCAATGAAATGATTTTCATACTCTTTTTTTCAAGAGGTTCATATAATTTAACCATACTATTGTGTTTGGAAAGTTAAGAACCATTCTTCCCTTTATAGAAAGTATCACTAGCTATCATACTACCTGCTTAAATTAAAGTAAGGAAGTTTTATTCATTTTTTAAAGGCAAAAATTTTTTGGACAGAACTAAAAAAAAAAGGTGTTTATAGCTTCAGTATTTTACCTCCTAGCTAAAACTTTATCATGCAGTGAGTCTGTCTGTACATCAGGAATACAAAAAATTAACTAGTATGTAGAAAATGGCAAATAATTCTTAGGATGGAGCCTAATCTGTCATGGTTTGGTTAATTTCTAATGGCAAAGTAACACTAAATAAAATACACAATTTTCTGTCTATTTTACTTAGATTAACTTTAGAAAAACAAAGTTATAATGTTTTTCTAAGTGCTTTTCATTGGACAAAAATGTATTTCCTCTCCAGTTCCTCATTAGGCAAAATGAAAAATATTCATCTAAAACATGGACTTGTGTGTGATTATCCAACCAAATAAAATTATTACTGGCAGGCAGGAAATAATGACTTAGAGATAATAGCTGTACTGAATCAGATGACTTATGCAAATCTTTTCTCATTGGTAACCATTTGAGTCCTGTTCTGATTCTTTTTCCTTTCCAGTTTTGCATTAAAAGGAACTCATTTCTCACAGGCCAGATTCAGTTTTTATTTACAAAGCTTGGAGTCCTAATCGTAACTGATTACTTAGAAACATATATCAAGAAATTATGTTGCAACATCATATTTTGACACAAAATCAAATAAATTTCCATTGGAACTTTTTCATGTTTTATTGATTTTCTATCAACATTCATAGAATTTTATAACTGGTTTCTTTAATATGTATGTATGCATGTTCTCAGTTGGAAATAATTGCTCCATCCCCTGGTATCTTTCTGATATGATTTTTCCATTTCCACTTTGTATTATTCTTATCTCAGCATATCTTAATTTCCCTACTTCAATGAAATCTTTGTTTTTCATTTTTCATGGCAACCTCCTGCTAACACATACTTGGTTATTGATACAACATGCTGCCTAGCACATAGTAGGTTTCAGTAAATCTTTATTGGACAAATAACTCAATACGTAATAAAATGAAATACCTTACTGGGTTATGTTTTCTTTTATATCCCACACAAATAATCCTAACAACAGAAGTATGCCCATGAGTTTTTTTAATTCTCTTTTTAATATTTATTTATTTTTGAGAGAGAGAGACAGAGAGACAGAAAAAAAAAAAAAAAAACAGGGAAGGGGCAGAGACAGAGAGACACAGAATCTGAAGCTGGCTCCAGGCTCTGAGCTGTCAGCACAGAGCCCCATGTGGTGCTGGAACTCATGAACTGCGAGATCATGATCTGAACTAAATTCAGATGCTTAACTGACTGAGCCACGTAGCCACCCCTCCCATGGGTTTTTCTCATTGCAATAAATCTTAATTTTACATGGCAAAGTGTTTCAGTAATTCTAATTAAAAATATTAATGTAGGAGCTCCTGGGTGGCCCAGTCGGCTGAGTGTCTGACTTTGGCTCAGGTCATGATTTCAGGGTACATGAGTTTGAGTCCCGCATCAGGATCTGTGCTGATGGATCAGAGCCTGGAGCCTGCTTCAGATTCTATCTCTCTCTCTCTCTCTCTGCGCCTCCCACACTCATGCTCTGTCTCTGTCTCTCTCTCTCAAAAATAAATAAACATTAAAAAAAATATTAATGTATGGGCCTCCTGAGTGGCTCAGTTGGTTAAGTGTCAACTCTTGGTTTCAGCTCTGGTCATGATTTCATGGTTCATGAGTTTGAGCCCCGCATTGGGCTCTGCACTGACAGCATGGAGCCTGCTTGGGATTCTCTCTCTCCCTCTCTCTTTCTTCCCCTTTCTCCCACCCCAACTTCCCATGAGTGTGCTCTCTCTCTTTCAAAATAAATAAATAAATAAACAAACACTTAAAAAATGTAGTAATGCATATTACTCATTTGATTTTATCCAAATATTGCATTCCAGTTTGCTTCTTAAGTGTGGGTCTAAGGAGCAAGGATTGACCTTTTATCATCATCTGTCTTCTTTTGAGTCTAGGATATTGTTGAAGGTTATGTCATTGGCTCAAATTCCTCCACCTCCCCCTCATGTTGATGTGCTTTGGCATATAAACTTTTAGTCCTTCCCACAAAAGGCAGAGCCCTGTCTTGTGTCCTTTTCTAGTCAATATTCCTTACTTTAGTCAATGGTATATTAGTAGTCATACTGCAAATAGATATTTGAAATATGTTTTCCTATTTGGGCATGCTCTCTTTTCTGTTTCCTAAATTGCCATAAGAAGAACATGCCCAGCTGGTCCCCTGCTCCAGGAGGACATGAGATCCCTGGAGCAGAGCTATGGTAACCAACTGGATTATAAATCACACCCATCCCAGCTACTAGAGTGTGCAGTAGAAACAATGTCTAGTCTGCATTTGTGAACAAGAAATAAATGCAGGTGGTTGTGTGCCAAGGAGATTTTATAGTTGCTGGTTATATAATAACAATGAGTAATGGAGAAATGATTGAAGAGTACTGAGTCACATTACTAGCTCCAACCACTCCTGAGAAAATTGGTAATAAAGATCATAATAAGAAGAATTACCGCTTATTAGTGCCTAACAAATGCCAGCAATCACTTGATGTTTTCACATTGTAATACCATTTCATGCTATGAAGATGACCGTATGAAGTGGGAAATACTATCCCTATTTCATTCCCAGGAAGTAAGGACTCAGAAATGGTCTATAATTGGCCAGAAGTCACAAAGGCTGGAACTGGCAATTCCAACCTAATAAATCAATGACTTTAGAATAAAAAAATCTTTTATTTTGTGCCAAGGTGGCAAAATTTACCTTTGATATGCTCAAACTTCCCTTTTTTTACCTCATCCCCTTCTCTCCAGTCTTATATCCTCCTCAGCCCTTACATTTCCTTCTGAGATCAGCACTTTCATTGGCTCAAATTTCTCCACCTCCCCCTCATGTTGATGTGCTTTGGCATATAAACTTTTAGTTTCACTTAACCCTAGATTTTAAGGGCTCCAAATTTAGCTGGCTTTCCATGGTCTCCTAATTTGGTAGAGGGTAGGTGTAGGGATAGATGAGGTGAGAAAATACTTTCATATAGTTGTGGAGTGCTCTTGGCCAAACAAAACAAAACCAAAACCAAATAAGTAAGTAAGTAAAACAATAACCAAAGTTATTATCTGACTAGATTATTCTGTCAAATAAAAACTTAAGTGAATCACTTGGCCTTATTGGATTGGATTTGGGTGCAAGATAATTGGAAAGAAAATCAAAGGTTTCATAATAAACAAAAACTTAGGAACAACACGGATGTCAGTTTCCAACCTCAGCATTGTACAATTCAAACGTCATTTGATTAGAAAACGCAAAGCAGGACTAGCAGCCAGGCTGATTATTTAAAAATGCAAATCTGATGATGTAGTTTGCATTCTAGTAAGTGGAGACAGCGATTTTTCCCTTTTTTTTTTTTTAATATAATTAACTGTCAAATTGGCTAACATACAGTGTGTCCAGTGTGCTCTTGGTTTTGGGGGTAGATTCCCATGGTTCATCACTTACATACAACATAGTGCTCATCCCAACAAGTGCCCTCCTCAATGCCCATCACCCATTTTCCCCTCTCTCCTGCCCCCCCATTCCCTCAGTTTGTTCTCTGTATTTAAGAGTCTTTTATGGTTTGCCTCCCTCCCTTTCTGTTTTTTATCGTTTTTTTCCCCTTCCCTTCCCCCATGGTCTCTGTTAAGCTTCTCAAGATCCACAAATGAGTGAAAACACATGGTATCTGTCTTTCTTTGAATGACTTATTTCACTCAGCATAATACCTTCCCTTTCCATCCATGTTGCTGCAAATATCATGATTTTGTTCTTTCTCACTGCCAAGTAGTATTCCATTGTATGTATAAACCACATCCTCTTTATCCATTCATCAGTTGATGGACATTTAGGCTGTTTCCATGATTTGGCTATTGTTGAAAGTGCTGCTATAAACATTGAGGTGCTTGTCCCTCTTTGAATCAGCATTTTTTTATCCTTTGGATAAATACCTAGTAGTGCAATTGCTGGGTAGTAGGGTAGTTCTATTCTTAATTTTTTGAGGAACCTCCATACTGTTTTCCAGAGTGGTTGTACCAGTTTGCATTCCCACCAACAGTGCAAGAGGGTTTCCGTTCTCTACATCCTCGCCAGCATCTGTTGTTTCCTGTGTTGTTCATTTTAGCCACTCTGACTGGTGTGAGGTGGTAACTCAGTTTGGTTTTGATTTGTATTTCCCTGGTGATGAGTGACATTGAGCATCTTTTCGTGTGTCTGTTCGCCATCTGGATGTCTTCTTTGGAAAAGTGAGATAGTCATTTTTTTTAAAAAGTGTTTTTAGGTGGGTATTCATATCTGAGGGAAAAGGGGTAGCAAGGTATGAGAGATCAGATTTTCTGTTTACAATATTTGGAGGTGCTCAGGTTAGGGCACATAGAGAAAGTAACATTGAAAGGGAGTCAGCCAGGTAGATAGATGGGAGAAGAGTGTTCCAGGCAGAAGGGAATTCCAATACAAAGGTCCACAATGTGAGAGTGTATCTGATACCAAATTAGTCAACATGAAGAGCTACCCTCTCCCAAAGTTCTTATTATTTTCTTAAAAACAATGAAGTTTTTCTCTGATGAAGAATTATCTGGTTAACTGCTTACCCAAATCTCCACTTTAATTTGCTTGTGTAGATAAAGTTTGATTTAAATACTTCTGAAGATAAAAATGAAAAACCAATGCAAAGTTTACAATATATATTCTTTCCCTGTTAAACATGTCATGATTTTTCACATTAGTTGTGGAAAG
This sequence comes from Neofelis nebulosa, assembly GCF_028018385.1. NCBI lineage: Eukaryota > Metazoa > Chordata > Mammalia > Carnivora > Felidae > Neofelis > Neofelis nebulosa. The sequence goes on along the minus strand of NC_080785.1, from coordinate 121,703,897 downwards.
TCATATAATATTGTAAATATGTGAGTTTGCACATTGGCTCATAGAGATTCAAACTAGAGATGATAGCATTTATTAAAGAGAGAGATTTATTATGCTATAAAGAATATATCACACAAAACTCAATTAGACTCTCTTAAGGTAAGATTTTCCATGTTACTCATCTGGCATAATATAAATTGGCCAATAACTTTCATTTTTTTTCTCCTGGTAAACATTTTATAGCTGCTTATAAGCAAATAGTACCCTTTTCCCCAGGTATATTATCCTTAACTATATTTTTCTTTACATTTTTTAAAATTTTTTTTAAAAAAATATTTATTTTTGAGACAGAGAGCGAGAGAGAGACAGAGCAGGGAAGGGACCAAGAGAAACGGAGACACAGAATCTGAAGCAGGCTCCAGGCTCCGAGCTGTCAGCACAGAGCCCAATGCGGGGCTAGAACTCACCAGCTGTGAGATCATGACCTGAGCCAAAGTCTGCTGCCCAACCACCAACTGAGCCACCCAAGCACCCTCCTTAACTGTATTTTCTGAAGTAAATATGGTACTATTGGATGTTTACAGTTATAAGGGAAATAGAATTTGTTTATTTGAAAAAAAGACAGTTCAGAGCTTTAAAATGGCTTTGTTTAAAAGAACCTTGTCAAACATTTGCTTGAATGTGAAAATTTTTACCAAATTCATTTGGCAGTGAGTTAGTCTGACAATTCATATTTTCCTTATTCCATATCACCTTGGATAATCAATAGTTGGCTTAATTTCCATTGACAAATTATTTTTCAAATGACTTGCCTTTAATCTTGGCAAGCATATTATTATACTGACATTTACACAGTGTCCAACTGGCTAGGGTACAGATTTATCCTCTTTCTGATAAGAATCAGGCATAGAAATCAATGAGTTAACAAACACGTCTAATGTGTATGTATGGGTAACATTTATTTCTTTTGTATAACAAGAAAATCAGCTTGACTCAGTTGTTTCTGATGTGTACAAAGTGCTGGGAAGCTCTCCAGGGCTCTCTGTAGCCCCAGCTCCAGTGTATAAAGTGTTGTTTAAATCAATTTAAAATATTTACATAAATGCATAAATAAAAGAATGTTATGAAATAATACATTGTGCTGTTTGGGGAATGCAAGTCCTATATAAAAGGAATTGCTCTGTACTTTGTTTTACATTTGCTATTAAATTTCTATTGACTTTAAAACAAGATTTTAGATCAAGAACAAAATCTGCCCTGTTCCTAAATAGGACTTGAGTAGACAGTAGTAGTTTTTTGTATTCTAATTTTTAAGTTTTAAAAATAGGATTCAGGGCGCCTGGGTGGTGCAGTCAGTTAAGTGAATGTCTTGGTTTCGGCTCAGGTCGTGATCTCACGGTTTGTGAGTTTGAGCCCCACATCAGGCTCCACACTGATGGTGCAGAGCCTGCTTGGAATTCTCTCTCTCCCTATCTCTCTGCCCCTCCCCCGGTCATGTCCTCTCTCTCTCTCTCTCTCTCTCTCTCTCTCTCTCTCTCTCTCTCTCTCTTTCTCTGTGTCTCTCTCTCTAAGGTAAATAAACACAAAATGTCTAAAAAATTAGTAAATAAAAGTAGGTTTTAAATTAAAGGAATAATAGGAAATCGTATTTAGTATTTGGTTAAAAACTTGGGTGTAAAATAGGACATTGATCAGCCTATTAAAATAATTCTATGTAACATTTACAAATATTAAAATACCTTTAATTCTTAAGATAGAAAGATGCCAGAGAAGAATTTCACATACTTTTTTCTCTAATTCCTTTCTTTCCTTAACAGCTGATAATGTCAGGAAATTGAAATGATTCAGTGTTAGAGCATGAGCCTTTTACATCTTTGAAGAATATTAAGGATATATTCTCCTTAAAGAATATATTTATTGAATTTTGTGCAGTCTGTCTAGGTTCCATTTCTAGTTAGAATAATTTAGTTTATCCCAGTGTTACATGTGACCCTGATGACATCTATCAAAGGGAACTGCTCATTTCTTTAGCCTTAATTTTGTTGCTTTATTGACTCTGTTGTTTTGAGTGCTCAGTTTACACAGAACAACTTGAAATAAGGCCCAAGAAGAAGCACCTCTATCCTGATAAACAGCAAAAAATCACTCGCTTTTTGTGCCTTTTGCGAATCAGATTGCTGTTCTGATCAGAAACTGCAGGTCACTGGCCTTTCGGCAAACTCTCTTCATCAGCAGACTGACTGCTTCCTTTGGACAAAAAAGAAAGGCAAGACACAATGTGTAAGTTTGGTTTAAAAACTGTCAGGTTATTTATTCAGACAATTGTATAAAGGGGAGCAGTGAAGTTTTGATAGAAGAGCTTGAAGTAAAAGGGAGTTACTTGAGGGTGAAAATCCATGTGTAATAAGTTAATGAGGAGGTTAGAAACTGTGTAATGGAAGGGCATTGATAACTTTGCAGTCATCACACAACAGGGATCTGAGACGGACACTGTAAAGGACAAGTATGTGGTTCTAGCTCAAGCTTATAGACCTGGGCTCATGTCTCACTTTCTTCAACAGACCTTCTCTTTCAAACCAATGACACATTTCCTACATCTCTTCTCCTTCAGCACCTAGCCTAGAAACACACACACATGCACACACACGACATGATGAAACCCTTGAGTACACTGGCCCTTGGATTATATTTCTCAAGTACAGTATAAGCCAGAAGGTGGGACTTACACATAAAGAGCATGTGATTAAGTCTGCTTCTTAACATTTACTCCCTTAGCGTTTGTGGATCAATTATTTGAAACCTGCTGAGACTTCGTTTCTCCTGTGTAAATAGGGATTATAGTTTCAACTTCAAGTCATTGTAAGGCCTAATTTGTGTGTGAAGTGATGATCAAATGCCAGACTATCTATTCACCTCCTAGCACAGCATACTGTTTCACACCCAGAAAGTACTCCATAAATGGATCATGGTGTTGGTGTATATTCTCTCCCTTCTTCCATATTGATGCTAACTCATCAAGTAGAAATTTAAATTCTTCTGTTTTTATAGTCCTAGGAAAGTCAGTCCTGGCAAAGCTATAACTTTCTCCCCATGCTCTCTGATGTTTCCCAATGTAAGATGGTTTTTCTCCTGAGTAATGTTGTAAGAGGATAACATCCATCAAAATTATGTTTCTCTATGGGGTGGGATTAGTGCATTAACAGCTAATGCCTCCATATGCCTTGACTTACCTGTGGCTATCTCTTTAGGATGCCTACCTATGGGCTATAGGAATTCTATTTTTTTCTTTCCTTGTGATAAATGTCTCTGGATACTCCTTGTCCTTTCAAAAGTAGGGTAGGGAAAGGGTAACTCATGACTAAGGAGTTTTCTAGCTTCTCTGTGATTGAAGGATAAGCTTAATTTAGGGGAAACATAATGTATCAGGTATCTCTACATAACAAACTACCCTCAAATCTAAGCATTTTAAGACAATAATCACTTATTATTATTATTTCTTTTTTTAAATGTTTATTTACTTATTTATTTATTTTTCAGAGAGAGAGATAAAAGAGAGAAAGAAAGGCATGGAAGGGACAGAGAGAGAATCCTAAACAGGCTCTATGCTGTCAGCACAGAGTCCAACACAGGGCTTGAACTTAATAACTGTGAGATCATGACCTGACCTGAAATCAAGAGTCCATCGTTTAACCAACTGAGCCACCCACCTGAGTGCCCCTATTTCTTAAAACAACAGGCATGTACTAGCTGCTTGTATCAAGTTTGATTCTGTCCCACTGACCAAAGTAAGTCTGTCCCACATGTGCATCCTTAAAGACATTGTGGGAGGGCATGATCAAAGGACAAAGATTCAGGGAGGTGCATTAAGTTAATAGAAATTGGATGCATTGATTGTTTGCAGGAATTACACTTTGGCCACAGGTTCAAGCCATGTTTTTTTCCAACTGGCGTCACCTGTGCCAAGCCTAATAGTTGGTTCTGTCTCTAGTATCTTTTGCCCAACTGACTCAAAACACCTAAACAGATGATAAGCATAAGAGAGATTTGCCTAACGAGACAAATCCTCTGTGTGTGTGTGTGTGTGTGTGTGTGTGTGTGAGAGAGAGAGAGAGAGAGAGACAGAGACAGAGACAGAGACAGAGACAGAAAGAGAGACAGAGACAGAGAGAGAGAGAGGGAGAGAGAGAGGGAGAGGGAGAGAATTACTTGGCCAAGTTGTGCTGGCACAATTTACAGGGATAGATTGATACCAATCTACCCAGACCATTTTGTTACATTGATTAAAATCCAGGACACCTAAAGAATTCAGAAAGTTCTCCAAGAGGATTTTCCAGGTGCCTACTTTCACTAGTGTGAAATTCTAAGAGAAAATGTTTAAATTACTAAATTAATGGGTGGCTCAGTTAGTCAAGTGTCCAACTCTTGGTTTTAGCTCAGGTCATGTTTGTGAAATCGAGCCCTGCGTCGGGCTCTGTGCTGACATCATGGAGCCTGCTTGGGATTCTCTCTCTCCCAATCTCTCTGCCCCTCCCCTGCTCACTCACTCTCTCTCTCTCTCTCTCTCTCTCTCTCTCTCAAAATAAATAAATAGAAAGAAAGAAAGAAAGAAAGAAAGAAAGAAAGAAAGAAAGAAAGAAAGAAAGAAAGAAAGAAAGAGAGAGAGAGAGAGAGAGAGAGAGAGAGAAAGAAAGAAAGAGAAAGAAAGAAAGAAAGAAAGAAAGAAAGAAAGAAAGAAAGAAAGAAAGAAAGAAAGGAAGAAAAAGAAGATCTTAGTTGGGACTTGATTGGGCTACATTCTTACATTGTGTAAGTCACATGATCTCTCTCACTTCCACTTTCTATTTTGGAAAATTGCAACAAAACCTTTTTTTTTTTTTTGTCAATTATAAAGGTCTCTCAAGAGGATCTCTGTTCCTGAAGATGTTTTGTAAACTTAAACATGTTATAAAATGAAATGCTGTGGCTTCCAAATACATATCCCAATTCTATGGGTTTCATAGTAGAGGAAGGTTTCAGAGTAAGGAAACCTTAAAGAATAGCTTCAGTAATTACCACTGTGCATGGAATAGAGCAGACTGTAGAGTAGTTAACCCCCATGTGGCTGATTGATGTCTCTATGACCTATCAGTCACTCTTTCAGTACTAAGACAATTATCATTCTTATTTTCTTGAAAACATTTTTGTTTTTAAGATGTTGTGATTTCAAAACATTTTATAAGATGTTTTGGTGAAGACCCAGAGAGTTTTCTGCATTTGTAAGTCATAGTCTGAAAAGGGTAGGGGGGGAAATTATTAATAAACGATAGAGTATTTTCCGTTTTTCAGTGGTAACAAATAAAGCTCAATTTGGGCCTCTAAGCCATAGTAGCCAAACCCAGAGTTTAAATTTAAATGATTTGGAGCAAAGTGGAACCAGGCAACAGTAGCGAGGGCCAAGGAGTAAACTTCAAGGTGGTGCTCACTGCAAGGTCAGGCCTTGTACTTGCACCACAAGGAAAGTGAGAGCCTTCCTATTTTATGCACCATTGCATCTTGCTTGCCTTGCTCTAGTCCAGCCCTGGTTGGGACACTGAAAAACTATTGGACATTTAAATCAGTGAGGACCAAATGTTGCCCAAAGAGGAGTGAGTCCTTTTATGCACTCACTTTCAAAGATTTCTAATCCATGATTCATTCGTTTTCTTGGTCATATTTTTTTTCAGAGCAATGTAACATATTTGAAAACTAAAAGGGAATCTTGTTGGCACAATAACCTCCTGGAGAGATCAGGTAAGAAACCCTAACCAGTTTGACTTGGTTAAAAAGAGCCTTAGAGTCTCAACATGGTTTTGAATACTACTTCCACCCTTTTGGGCTCTGTGACTTTGGACAATGTATTTAGCCTCTTTATCTGGCAAATAAGGATGATTTTCATAGCCTTTAACTCTCATCTTTTACAATTAAATGTAATAATATATATACATTTTTAACATAGCAACTGGTTTATAGTGAGAACTCAACAAAGATAGATATTATTATTGATATTATTTTTGTTAGTATTATTATTAATTCAGAACAAACACTTGCCAAATAATCTGCCTTCAACATGACAAATTCACTCCCAGGATTCAAAATACATGTCCTAAAATGGATTTGAAAATTGTCTCCATTCTCCTACATCACTTCTGATGATTCTTGTAAGAAATCAAATGAAGTTCTGGGGAATTGAAAGAGAAGGAGGAGGGCAAAGGCAGAAAATACAGGAATCAGAAGAATTATGACACCTAGGATGAGATTGAATAGAATTCGGATTTTGCAGATACTTGAAGAAAAAATGTAGAGAATTAATGATTATTTATTCATGAATGTAGACTTTTGGCAAGCTGTTTTCTACATCCTCTGAAATAAAAGTTGATTTATATATTCATTCATTGATAGTATAGTTTGAACAAGTTGATTGCTAAGGACTCACATTATCAATTCACTTATTTGGGTCCCAATCCTTCAACACACAAGACATGAAAAAGTAAAAAGTACATCTTCTTATGGTATTTTTTGAAAGTTGTGAAAATATGGGGCTAAAATGTCTCAACATAAACAATTCAGAATATTGTTATTAGGCTGAATCACGTATTTGAATGCTTCTAAGAAATAGAGACAAAGTAAATAGCATCTATGACTTTTTTATGGAATGTCTTTGGCACCTCACGCTCAGTCAACATTGCACATCTACGGGTGCCATTTTGGCATATTTCCTCAAGATCTACAACCTCACCCTTTGCTTGATTCTCAGCTATTTCAGTGGTGCTCAAGGTGAATTTCTTTACATTTTATTTATACTAATATGATTAAAGGAGGTATAACACAGTCCAAAAGACTAGAATTCTCTGTTCAACAGTCTTGAGTAGAGTCCAGTGTAATCAATTTTAGTTACCTGGTGCTGGGGAAGTTTTGAATTTTCTGAACTTGAATTCCTCCTTCTAAAGAAAAACGGGTATTTATTTCATAAAACTGTTTTAAAACTGGAAATTGACAAAGAATGTTAAAATATTTGGCAAAATACTGGCACAAACTAAGTACTCAATTTGTAATACCTGCTGGAATTATGTTTATGTTATTATTAAATTAATAATGAGAAATCTGGGGTGCCTGAGTGGTTCAGTCAGTCGAGCTTCCGACTTTGGCTCAGGTCATGATCTCGTGGTTCATGAGTTCAAGCCCCGTGTTGGGCTCTGGGATGTCAGCTCAGAGCCTGTACCCTGCTTCTGATTCTATGTCTTCCTGTCTCTCTGCCCCTCCCTCACTCACGCTCTGACTCTCCCAAAAATAAATAAACATTAAAAAAAATTAAATAATGAGAAATCTGTGCTCTGTCAGGTATTAGGCTAAATCCCTGACCACATAGATCAATATGACATGAGTCCTACTCTCAGAGAACTCTCAGTGGAGTAGTGAGAAGGCAGAAGAGACAGATGAATAGGCATTGGCAGGTTTCTTAGCACAGAGGCAGAACACCAGGCTAAACCCTGGGTTCTCAGGGAAAGCCTTCATCTAAGCTGAATCCTGAAGAATGGCCAAATATTACGATGGAAAGGAAATGAAAAGCACATTGTGGTGGTAGAAAAAACTATATATATGTATATGTATATAAACACTATATATATAGTGTATAGCTACTGGATGTAGAGCAGATTGGCTAGAGCAGAAGGTGAGAAGTGAAGGAGATACAGGAGAGGAGAGAGACAAAAAGGCCAGGTCTCAAAAAGGATTTTTTTTTAAGTTTATTTCTTTATTTTGAGAGAGAGAGAGAGAGAGAGAACTAGTGGGGAAGGGGCAGGGGGGGGGGGGGATAGAGGAACCAAAGCAGTCTTGCATAGGCAGCAGAGAGCCTGATACAGGACTCGAATTCACCAACCATGAGATCACAACCTGAGCCAAAGTTGGACATTTAACCAACTAAGACATTCAGATGCCACTAAGAAAGGATTTTAGGGTTAGGCCATGAATTTTTAACTGTATCGCAAGGGAAATAGAAAAGGCCATTGAATGATTTTCAGGTAGAAATTGAGATTTTCACTTTAGAATAGTCACTGGAAATTAAAGAAGTCAGAGAAGTCAGAGCAGTCAGAAGACTACATTTGTCCCAATCAGTATGTGAAACCACCCTGGAATGGGGTCTTAACAGTCAGTACAAAGTGGATGGATTTGCAGAATGTTGAAAAAATAATGCCTTGTTAAGACTTAGTAAATGAATTTGAAACACAATTCACCAAGATTCTATTCTGTTAATACTGATAAAACTATCTCACCAACTGGGTGGCTAAAGCTGGTTATTTTAGCCTTTGATCCTGAATATAGCCCTTTTATCAGTCAGAAGATGAAAAGAAAGGAAATTAATCTTTAAGTCTCTCTCTGAGTGTCCACGTGAAATAAATTTTGAATTGGCTTTCCACATTTCACCATTTTCTTACAGTTAATTTCCATGGCTAAGCAAGCTAATTCTATTTCATTTATTCATGTCAACCATATTGGCACAGTTCACAGGTAATTGTATGGTATTCATCTTTGCCTTTTAATTTCATTGAGAATACTGGAATTTTTAGCATGCTGACCATTGTGCAAGAAAATACAATTTTATTTTATTATTAGTGTTTTAATCTGAAAGAATTTTCACTGACCTAATTTCCTTCATGTTTCCCACTTTGGAATTTTTTTTATTTCTACCATGTCATCCAACCAGTATCACTGTGAATGGATAATTGATTAATTAGGACCAATTAAACTGAATTTTAGCATAATTTCACTCCTATTTGATCTTGAGTCATTCAAGATCTCCACTCCATGAAGAGGCCCAAGTCAGGAAAAGGAATGATAATGGAAGAAAAGAAGAGGAATGGAGATTTGGGATGTTGAGAAGGAAGGAAAAGTTGATGAGAAGCAAGCCTGGAGAGGATGAGGGGAGTTACCTCAAGCAGGAGCTTTTAGATGGTGTTGTGAATTTCACAGTTTATTTCAAGTGCAAGTGGGGTGGGGGCATATAATTATTTTGAGTGTTTTGAGCAAAGTAAGGACAAGATTCATTTTTCACTTGAGGAAGATTATCCTGGAGGCTCAGTAGAGAAAATATTAGAGACAGAGCTAAGTTTAAGTTAGGGAGACTTTGAAGACTCTTGGAACAATGTTGTGTTAGTACAAATGGAATGTTCCAGTAGTCTGGACTATGGTAGAAAATGGCATATGTCAAGAGATTTATCAAATATTTTGAGGGTGTCCCAGACAAGTCTAGTAATGCATTTTATGTGGATGGTGAGGGAGATAAATATTAGGTATGATTCCCAAGTTTCTCTACCCATAACTTTGGAGGAAAGTGAATTTGCTCACTCAGGTGGGGATTCATCTGAAAAGTCTACAAGTGTATAATTCCAACTATATGATGTTCTGGAAAAGGGAAACCATAGAGATAGTAAAAAGATCAGTGGTTTCTATAGATTCAGGGACAGGGAGAGATAAATAGGTAGAGCACAGGGGATTTTTAGCACAAACTATTCTGTATGATCTTATGATAGTATAGTTCTGATAATTCTGAGCCTCTTTGTTCTGAGACCATTTGGTCTTGGTTATTAGCCTTGTCATTTACATATATTATTACAGTTGTGCCAATATTTGATTATTTCACTAAAAATAAAATCTTTTTAGATATGTAATTGTTAGCAAATTATATTATTTTAGGAAACAACAAAAAAAGGAAACATATGGGGACATAGAAATAAAAGTACTGGGTACTTAAGGCACCAGGGTGGCTTAGTTGGTATAGTGTTGGACTCATGATTTCGGCTCAGGTCATAATCTCACATTTTGTGGGATAGAGCCCCACATCAGGCTCTTCACTAACAGTGTAGAGCCTGCTTGGGATTGTCTCTCTCCCTCTCTCTCTGCCCATCTCTCCTCTCTAGCTCTCAAAATAAATAAACGATAACAAAAACAACAAAGTACTAGGTACTTGATAGCAATCCCAGCTTACAGCAATGTAACAACTTGTATCTACCAGCCAAGTAACCCCTTGTGAAGGGTATTGCAAGAAAAAACTTATTAACTCTCCTGAACTCTATAATTTTTGCAAATCTTATGTATACAAAGAAAATTAAGTTTTTGTCTAGTATATAATTGTTTCAAAGCCAGATATATTTTCGGCAAATTTTGAAGAGAGAGAGATTTTTATTTATTTTAAATGAGTTTACTATTTTTATATGATCTAGGTTAAAATATAGTCCATATAATACAGTGCTCATCAAAGTGTGGCTGGACTGTGGCTAGTAAGCAAACTCTTTGTTACTGGCCCATGACAAGGTAAAAACCAAAATGTAGACTAATTTTATAGAAATTTTCACAGAAATGTGACATTCCTGTGACACTTAAGCACATGATTAATTGACTCAATTCACTGAACAGAGTACACAGAGCAGTTTCCATGATAAGTCCTGTATGGTATTGGCTGGGTTATAGTCACATACAGAAGACCATATATTGGTCTGTGATGGATTGGAGAAACAGTGATGCAACTTGCAAGATTCACTTTTTGGAGTCATGGGGATACCAGTATTAAAGAGATGCATGCCATCTCCATGGAAACTGAAGCTCAAATACAAGTGAAGGTCTATGTGACTGTTACAAAGGAACAGCAGCGTCATATGAAGATATTACAAGCAGAATAAAACAATCAGTGGTTTCAAATAGGGATCTCAAATAAAAATTACAGGAATAAACACTTCAATTGCAGTGTTGATTTCTTATTAAACTGCTTTTATACCTGGACAACTCTAGGTAGCAAGTTCCAGAGTGAGAGGAGCATTTGGCACTATTAACACACAGATACTCAGTCTGTAGACCTGTTCCTATTTGTTATTTCCTTTCTTGTATAATCACTCACCATTATCATCCTTGGACTCCATTGAAGAATTATCCTATTATCCTTCCTTCCTTGCTTGCTTCCTTTCTTCTCTCTCTCTCTCTCTCTCTTTTTTTTTTTTTTTTTTACAAATGTTGCTGGTTTGACAACATGAATGTGTGTAGGATCATGTCCTCATGTCATTCTCTGAAAATTAAATTATCATTCTATATTTTGCTTCTTAGTTTTGTTCCCAAAAATAAGACACAGAAACACTGAATGTCCAAAAAAAAAAATCGAGTGCCTTTTATGCTACTTATCACAGTAATGGGTTACTAAATTTGAACACGCAGAATGGTAGCTGGCTGGTACTGTCAGCTTTATTTTTCATTCTCTCCCACAGTTACATATATTTTTCCACAGTAGAAGAAGAGAAAGATCTCCCCTGCTGAGACCTCCATTTCAGACACCACAATACTCACTGCTGTGTGAATATACCAGGTCAGCTGAATCTAGGGGACGAATGAGGGATGCAGTGGTTAAATCAATAATGCCAGTTACTCCATGTTGGCCAGTGAAACAATTTAATCATTTTGTTAATGGGATAGATATTTTCCTTTCCCCAAAATCAATTAAACACAACTGGGTGTGGATTGTATGTTTTTCTTAGAAACCTGATTAATCCAGCTGTAATTGTTGAATTCTCCTGGGTAGGGGCACAGACCAACAGTTTTATCTATTTATCCACTTGTTTTTTGAATCACTGCAAGAGACTTAATGGATTCGTAATTTAAAGCGCCATTCTCTTAGCTTTTATTTCTCTTTTTTTCTTCTTTTATTGGATTATTAGAAACACTCCAATGGATAAAATTTCTCTTTCAATGTTTACAGTGTGAAACATACCAGACAATTTGGCAATGTCCCATCTGTGCATGTTCTTTTGAAGGAGTAGGATTTTTCATCCAGAATATCACAGATTTTTCACCTTTCATTATTTGTGAATAGTTGGTTTAATATGTGATTTGTTTTCTACAGCAATTAAGGAGTGTGAATAAATAAGACTTCTGGTTTTATTTCATATGCCTTCAAAAGCAAAGTTGGAGAATTAGGGAGCTGGGATGAACTGAGTCTCTCTTTGAGCACCTTATCTAACAGGGACTTCTTTTTTATTTTTAATTAAGTTTTTTTATTTTGATTTCAGTGTAGTTAACATACAACATTATATTAGTTTCAGTTGTATAATACAGTGATTCAATAATTTTATACATTAGTCAGTGTTCATCATAATAAGTATACTCCTTAATCCTAGGGTCTTCTTTCAAATACTTTTAAACATAATATCCTGAAGTACTCATTTTAAGGACTATAACAAAATATATTTGATGAACGAGCAAATATTTATTTTATATTCTATATTTTGGTTGATTGGTCTACCTATGAAAACACCTCTAAGAAACACATTTCTAAGAAATTCATGACAAGTTTTAAACAGTCAAATAGATGCCTATACAAGAAAGCAGACTTTTTCTTCAGTTATGAAATTCCTGAGGAAGATAACCTTTAACTTTCTAGGTGTCCTGGTTAAGTGACATTAGACAAAGCAAATTGTATAGTAATTATTTTCTATATATGGAGAAATACTTTTGTAAGTGACATTTTATCACTAAATTTTATACTCACTGCTTTCTAAAGATAATTGTGTCTCTACTGTAGGGTGTAACTGGTTATTAGATTTATATTAAGAGTAAACATTAATCACCCATAAACTATCTAGATGCATTTGAAAGGTTTGAAAGAGCACAAATATTAAAGAGAAACCGAGAGAATTCTTAGACGCACCAAGCCAAGGCAGGTTCTTGGTAATAATTTGGGTTCATTTACTCCTTCAACAATTAGAAATAGAACATAAACTAAAATTGTAGGTTTCCCAATACAATGTTACTTACTTCTTTAAAAAATGTCTCAGTGCACATGGGATTTTGAGGGGTCGTGTTGATAAGGTTTGGGGAATCACTAGTGAGACCATGTGGTGAGTTATGTGGATATTGGGACTTACAGGTTAAATTAAAATTCCCTTGGAATTAACTCTTATTTTTAGGTATTTAAAAGTAAGTTGTTTGAAGCATTATTTTCTTAATTATTAACTTTTTAAACTTTCCTTCAAAAGGAAGAAATCAATGGTGGACTTAGTACAAAATAGATTTTGGAGCTCTCAAAAAACTTGCTTTCAGAGAGAGTATTTGTATATCCAGACTATAATCTGTCTGAAATATTGAGAGTTGAGAAATTATGCGAATTTAAAATAAAGATATTTGATCTGTATAAGCATCTCCCTCCCTGTAAGCCACTTACATACTGTGTAGAGAATATATAGATCTATATAGATATATAGATATCTATATCTATAGAGATATAGATATAGGTATAGATATATAGATAATCAAGAGCTGAGAGGTTTCTCTGAGTATAAAAACATTCCTTGTATACCAGGAATCTATAGTATTCCTTCTCATTTATCACTCATTTATACTGTTCGCATGAACATTATCATGAAGCATCCTCCACTGACAGAATTAATAGTACTGGATGAAAGGAAAAATGAGTTGGAACCATGAGAAGTAAGTATCTCAAAGGTTAAAGAAAAGAGTAGTAAATAGGGTTCCTTGACCTTGGCACTATTGACAGTTTGGTATAAATTTTTTGTTGTGGGGATCTGTCCTATACATTGCAGAATATTTAGTAGCATCCCTGGCCTCTAGATGTCAGTGGCATGGTACCCTCCAGCTTTGGCAACAGCCATTTCTCCAGACATTGCCAAATTTCCTCCCGAGGGCTACAATTGCCCTTACCACCCCCACCTCAATATGAACCAGTAAGGTAAAGTAAGAACCAACAGGAATATTAAAAGTAGTTCCCTAAAGAATGTCAGTCTTCAAATAATGGGCAACTTTAGTGGATTTAAGTCTAATGTATTTTCCTAAATGCTGCTCTCCTAGATTCTTCCCAGGTATATTACAAAATTTTTAGCAGGCATAGAAGAAATATTCATTCTAAACCAGAATGAATCTGGTATTAAGTTTGTGGGTTGATATTGTAAAATTCCTAGTACTTCACTAAAGGAGGGATTGAGTACTTGTACAAGGATTTGGATAGTGTGTATAGTGCTGTATGGCTTATACCTTGATAGAAAATCTGATTTACTCAACATGTAGCAACATCAGTGTGTTTGTGATAATCCTGGAATGGTTAACATTACATAGAAAAGTTATGGCAATATCATTCCCTTTGTTTTCCTTACTCAGCTGCTGGGAAGGGAGGCAGGAGCTTCAGAATAAAATGTAAAATCTAGAAGAGTGCTTAGAGATAGTAGTGGATTATAGCCTCTTTTGCCTCCTGAGCTTCCCTTCTTGTAGACAAGGAGCACCTCTCTTCCTTTAAAAAAGTCATCTTATCACTCTTCCAATATATTGAGAGCACACTCCCTGTTTGTTTCCATTTGCCCCATTTATTTCCAAGGATATAAAGAGCAAAGGCCATTAGAATAGATAATCTTCCTGGCTACTGTGATTTCGGTAGTTTATGGGCTCAGGATTCAAGAAATGTTCAGTAAGAAACAACCTCATGTGTTTTGTGGGACATTTGGAGGCAAGGGTGTCTCTTCAGTGAAATTGGGAAGGCAGTAGGATGACATATAAGGGACTACAAACCAATTCACAGAGATGAACCAGATTCTTCATAAAATTGTTCGAGGCTCTTGAGCCCATTGAATCTGAAAGTAGCTAGACCTTGGAATTTTCTGTTAAAAAAGTAACTAATTCCCTTTTGTAACTCAAGCAATGCAACTCACTTACAACCCGACTCCTCCTGATAAAAATATGTCTATTCTCATCTCCACCATCCCCTTTCACAGATGGTAGGACTGAGTCCTGATGAGTATAAATGATTTGCTCAAGGTCATACTTCTCTAACTATAATCTTCTGTAACTTAAGCTGAACCTGTGCTTTAATATGGTTTGTTGTTTCAGTGCTAACCTGTAAAGTGAACTAGCTTATTCCTTAGTTTACATAATACCCAGTCATGTTGTTCATTACTTTTTATGTACCAATTATCTAAATTGACTAGATGTACAAACCAACTTGTAACTCAAGCCTGAGTTAGTTGTCTATCACTTCATTCATAATTAAAGTTTTACATTTGTGCATATATATCAACAAATAGAGGCATATCTAAAGTATAAATTTTTCCCCAGGTCATCTTATTGACTCAGGATTTTTTTTTTTTAATGTGTTCTTGAAAGTTAGCAAAATACTAACTTCATTTTTAAAAGTTTATTTATTTATTAAATAATTTTTTATTTAAATAATTTAAATAATTAAATAATAAATAAATAAATAAACATGGGACTCAAACTCATGACCCTGAGATCAACAGTCTCATCCCCTTCTGACTGAGCCAGCCAGGCACCCCTTGACTTATGATCTTAAATTTGATTCTGATTATTTTATTTATTAGGCTACTTAAATGGTGATTATAGTTCTAAAATTTTTGTAATGAGGATAGACGCACAATCTCATTTTTTCTTGAATCATATGTAAATCTGTGATTTTTAATTCTTAAGTTAATTGCCTTTTCCACTCTCTCTTTCCATGAGCACTATAAATCATCAGGCTTACAAGACATTTGCATCATTTTTTATTATAACAAATGCAAAGCAAAATTATAATCAGAATATAATAGAATCAATATGTTTGTACAGATGTTCAAGTAAATTCATCAACAGTCATTCCATATGTTTGTAAAGTAGCTTTCTCTTCTATTGTCAAGCCAAAGAATTTTAGGGTATTTTTATCAGTATCTCTTATACTTCTGTGCTAATATGTAAGACAATGACACATCTTGTCATTAAAATTAATGGTTATAAAGTAAGAATTTTGTTTACTGTGTGTTGCTAGGGACAATAAGAATTTAGAACACAGTCTGAATTGTCTTGCTTAGCAATTTGTCAAGGGCGAAAGTTGTACTGACCAATAATGGGCATGATTTCATGTGATTCTACTGGGTTTGTATGAACCTCTGATCTAAAACATGACTAAAATTACAGAAATCTTTTTGGGAAACACTGAAATCTAAAATGCAATGAGAGTGTATGTGTCCCTGCCTGTTCTATACTCTGGGTATGGAGTTCTATCGTGTCCAGCAAGAGAGGGGATGCAGGATTGAAATGCAAAAGAGGCTAATGTCTGGAAGGAGACAAGAGCCCTCAGTAAGGGTCCTTGCCCCATTTTTATTAGGATCAGAAGGCTTACAAGCGATGGACATGCACAAAGAGACAATGAAACCGTGAACAGTAACTCAAAGGCATGGGGTAAAAGAGGATTTGAAGATATGCAGTGTTAGGTATTTGAGTCAATAGGAAACAAAATCCTGCCTCCAGGTAGATGGTGTTTACAGCAGACAAAGGCACCACATTTCTTTACCTAAACTTGCCTAAGGGAAAAGAAAGACAGAGCATCCTACCTCAGGGTCAACAAGCACCTCTCTTTTGCTAATTAGCTCCTCTCTGGGCAACTTCACCCTGCTGAAGCCTATAGCCCTGTTTACCTGTCTACTTATATTGGTCCTTCCTTCCTGTGAAAGCAGCTTTCTGCTATTGTACTAACTTGGGGGATGTTTCTGCTCTGAACACCTAATCTTGTTTACCTATTCTTAGATGCTTTCATCCTGAGGTTTCCTATTCCTCTAACTTTGTTCTATACTGGGGGCACTTTGCCTTGTTTTCCTAATCTTATTTACCTAATCTTGGATGTTTTCATCCTGAGGCTTCCTATTCCTATATACCTTTTAACCCATGGGTGCAAGCTCAGGGAATTCCTAAGCATATTCCCTGCACATGCCTTACACTGTTCCAATGTTCTGAAAAATCTTGAGTAGGTAAAAGAGACATTAGGTTTAGTTAAGTAAGGGGAGTGGGGCAGATGGTCTTTGGAGAACTTGAAGGTTTGATTTTATAACAATATTAGCTCTTCTGGGGATTTCCAAAGCGAATGGTCCTATGAATCAATGGGTCCCTGATGGCAAGACAAGTTTCACACTATGACAGAAAGGATTCTTCTGGTCTTTGAAATTAACAAACATAATCAAAAGTTTTGTATATCATCCCAGATGTGTTAGTTAGATTTGTTATTCCTCAAGATTTCTTTGGTTGTTCTTGGAACTTTGCATTTTTACATAAATTTTAAAATGATGTGTCAATTTCTTCAAAAATCCCATAAGACAAAAATCAATAAAAAGAAGTTTTGTCTTGGGGCACCTGGGTGGGTCAGTCGGTTAAGCTACCGACTTCAGCTTAGGCCATGATCTCACAGTTCATGAGTTTGAGACCCACATCAGGCTCTGTGCTGACAGCTCAGAGCCTGGATGCTGCTTCAGATTCTGTGTCTCCCTCTCTCCCTGCCCCTCCTCTTCTTGTACTCTGTCTCTCTTTCTCTCAAAAATAAACATTAAAAACTTTTAAAAAAAGAGAGAGAAGTTTTGCCTCTAGTTGGAATGGAGAAGATTGCTAGAGAACTTTACTCTTCCTGAAACAATAAGTCATTGGATGAAACAAAAATCATACCTTTGTTTAAAGGTTATAAAGAGCTGTGCACAAAAAGAAACCTAAAGGAATTAAAATCCAAAGGGACAAACCATTCCTAAATGAGCAAGAGAAGGAGGAAGCTTTGGTACATACAGATTGTGGGGCAGAGCAAATAGAAAAGGAAGCCTGTCAGACATAGACATACTTTGTTGGATACAGGTGGGACCAGTAAAGGTTTTGATGAACCTCTGGGCTGATATTTTGATTTAAGTAGGAATGAGCCCCAAACGCAAAGGTAATCCTTACTGCCAAGCCACTGTCTTACCTGAGAATTTTTGAGTGAGCAGAGGCTGAGCATTGGCTCATGTGTTTCAATCCTAGGCCACCATTCATCACTTAGCCAACACCAGAGATCTCTTTGGGTCACACTATTCTAATTAAGGCTTCAGCTTCACCATCCATTATGATAACACTGACCAGCTTGTCTTGGGAAGTTAAATTTCACTACTTGGACCATACCACTCTATTCTCACTAAAATTATGGCAGCAGTTAATGCCATATCTGGATTACAGGCAGGCAATAGCCACCATAGGATGATGGTCCTCCCCTCATCAGTGTAAATCTCAGCTCCTAGGTGAAGGGAGCATCTCTGGACCCTATTGAAGGACATAATTAGAGGGTGGGCGAGCAAGTTTTGCACAGTAAATCCATGCTAGCATTTTGATCTCTATAAGTCTTCAGATACTAAGAAAAGGTTCTAACATTTCAGTTTCATTTAACAAAGGCCACCTGCAGACCACACTTCAGACAGAGTTACTTTCAGCCATTCAAGGTGATACATCATACTAATGCAAAATCTCTTCCTAGTGCACTTGCAGTAATAAATTTATCCCAATCAAACATTAACTCCCTTTCACCCTATTGTAACATTCTTCGATGCCATTCCCATACTTATCTTCTAGGTTTATGTTGCTATAAATTGACAAAATCTTGTGATTCTTCTGGAATAAGTGGTACTTACTTAAGGGTCATGACTATTGCTGTTCCCCCACAGTTTTCTAGGAATTGAGTTTATTGTAGGTCTAGACTCAGTGAGAGATGGTGTTTGGAGAAAGTCACCATTTTGAAATACCCCAGAGCGGACTGTATAAGAGAGGGCTGCTCTCCAGGGAAAACTGCTCTACCATAGAGGAAGGGCAAATTAGACAACTCTAACCCCCTCTAGCCTTCCTGTTTCATTGAATGGAAGATATATAAAGGCAAATAATAGGTCAAATATTTAGATGTACTAAAACACTGAAATTAATCATAAGAGTATAGAATACATCCTCTCTCAACCTGCTTACGGTCAACACATAAATGGACCCCAACATAACAGCAGTGAATAATAGCTAAGAGGGCTAAAAGACAAAGACTGTACCATTAAGAAGGAGTTCCTAGGACACTCAAAAACAATAGAGGAGATATAATAAGAAAACTAAGGGAAATGAAGCCTCTGGCATCTGTAACTATGGGAAACAGTGTATACAGCCCAACTGCTGCTAGCCAGGTTAAAATAAAACCTCAACAATAAAACCTAATCATCTCATTTCCTACTATTTGACACCTTCTGCCCCGATTTTAACAAAAAAATTCAGTGCATGATAGAAGTCAAGAATAACAGTCTCAAGAGACAAAGCAAGCATCAGAGCCAGGTTCAAACATCACATAGATTTTGGAATTATCATATAGGGATTTTGAAATAACTATGATTAATTGGTTAAAGTCTCTGATGGAAAAAAAATAACAGAATTGCTCATGAACAAGGTAATGTAAGCAAAGAGATGAAAACTCTCAGAAAGTATGAAAAATTCTCCAAACAAAAATTCAAAAAGAAAAGGGGATGGAAAAAATATAATAAAATATTCAGGAACTGTGGGACATTTAAAAAGGTATAACATACACATAATGGAATACCAGAAGACATAGAAGGGAATGGAAGAAATATTTTAAGTAATGATAGCTGAGAATTATGCAAAATAAATAAACCACCATCTAATCCAGGAAGCTCAGAGAAAACCAAGCAGTAAATACCAAAACAATCCACATGTAGCATATCATACTCAATTTTCAGGAAGCCACACAGAGAAAGTTTTGAAGGAAGTGAAAAGAAAAAAAAAACTTTATAGAACAAGGAAAAGAATTGCATTGAACTTCTCACCCAAAATAATACAGTGGAATGAAAGTTTTCAAGCATTGAAAGAAAAAAAAATCACCAAACTAGAATTCTGTATCCAGTGAAATTATGCTTCAAAAGTAAATGAAAGACTTTCTCAAGCTAATAAAAACTGAAGGAATCTGTTGCCAGTAGATCTACCTTATAAGAAATGTTTTTAAAAGTTTTAGAGGAAAAATATAGTTATATAGGTCAGAAAATCAGAACTACATAAAGCAAGGATGAGTACTGGAGAAGGAATACATGAAGGTAAAATTATATCTTTTATCTTCGTATTGATTGATTAGTAGAAAATTGATCTAAGTAAAAGCAGCAATAATGCATTGTCTCTATTAAAAACCTTCAAAAATTGACCAAAAATATCATTCCTGTAATTAACAAGTGATTTTAGAAAGGTTTCAGGATACAAGGTTAATATTTAAAAGTAAATTGCATTTCTATATACTGGCAATAAACAACTGGAATCAGAAATTTAAAATAATACCATTTTAGTTAGCACTAAAAAAATAAAATGCCTATGCATAAATGTAACAAGATATGTTTAAGATCTATCTCTATGAGGAAAACCACAAAACACTGATGAAAAAACTCAAAGAAGATCTAATTAAATTGGAGACATTCCATGCTTATGGTTAGGAAAACTCAATATTGTTAAGATGTCATTTCTTCCAAATGTGTTCTGTACATTCCATACAATCCCCGTGAAAATACCATCCAGTTATTAAAAAACTGATTCTTAATCATTAGGAAAAGGTAAAAGACCCAGAATACACAATACTAAAGAAGAACAAAATTGAAAGACTAACACTACTCGACTTCAGGTTTACTATAAAGCAATAGTTGTCAAAATAGCATCATACTGGTAAAAGAATACACAAATAGAATGGAAAAATATTCAGATCCCAGATATAGACCCACACACATAGAGTCAATTCATCTTTGGCAAAGGAGCAAAGGAAATTCAATGGAGAAAGGATATTTTTTCAATAAATTGTGTAGGAATAATTAGACCACCTTGTGCAAAAAGAAAAAAAAAACAACTTCTAGACATGGTTCTAATACCTTCACAAAATTAGTTCAAGGTGGATCATAGACATAAATGTAAAATGTAAAACTATAAAACTTCTAGAAAATAACAGGAAAAATCTATATGGCCTTGAATTTGGTAATGAGTTTTTAGATACAGTAAAAAAAAAAGCATTATCAATTACAGAAAAATAAATTGATAGGTTGAACTTTATCAATATTAAAAATACCTGTTCTGCAAAAGACATTGTTAAGAGAATGAAAAAAAAAACTGGTCACAGACTGGAGGAAATATTTTTAAAACACATATCTGATAGAAGACTTGTATCCAAAATATATAAAGAACATTTAAAACTCAAAAGTAAGGTAACAACCCAGTTTAAAAAATGGACAAAAGATCTATACAGACACCTCACCCAAAAAGATATATAGATGGGATATAAACATATTGAAAACATGCTCAAATCATGTTATTAGAGAATGTCAAATTGAAACAACGAGCTATTGCTATTACTGTATACCCATTAGAATGGCTAAAAAAATGATATTACCAAATGCTGGCAAGAATTCAGAGCAAATGGAATTCACATTCATTGCTGGTCAGGAAAAGCAAAATGTTCTGGCCACTTTGGAAAAAAGGTTGGCAAAATATAGTTTTATCATACAATCCAGTAATCACACTCCTCGTGTTTACAATTGAGGTGAAAATTTATAACTACACAGAAACCTGAACATGAATGTTTGTAACAGTTCTATTCATAATTACCAAAAAAAAAAAAAAAAAGAGGGAGTAGCCAAGATGTCCTGTAATAGATGAGTACATAAAGAAATTTTGTTTTATACATAAAATGGCTATTTGGATAAAAAAGAAATGAGATATCAAGTGACCAAAAGACATTGAAGAACTTTAAATGCATACTTAAATAAATGCACTTAAATAAAAGAAGCCAGTCTGAAAAGGCTATATGATTTGAACACAATAGCCATACACACTATATTATTTGAACAATATAATATCTAGAAAAGGCAAAACTATGATGATAATAAATTAAATCATTGGTTTCCAGGAGTTTGGGAGAGGGAAGATGAGTGAATGACACACAGAGAATTTTTAAGGCAGTGCAACTATTTTCAGGCAGTTCTATATTGGTACATCCATGACATAATGCATTTGTCAAAAATCCATAAAGCTGTATAACACAAATAGTGGGTCCTAGTATAAACTATGAACTTTAGTTAATAATAATGTATCAAAATTGGCCCATGAATTGTAACAAATGTACCACATGCTAATGAAAAATGCTAATAACAGGGAAACTACCTGTGTGGTGTGAGTATATGGGAACTCTGCCGTATCTGCTCCATTTTTCTGTATATCTAAAACAGTTCTAAAAACAAAGTCTCAGGGCACCTGGCTTGCTCAGTCAGCAGAGCATGCAACTCTTGATCTTGGGGTGTGGGTTTAAGCCCACACTGGATATAGAGATTGTTTAAAAATAATATCTTATGAGAATGCAAGCTGGTGCAGCCACTCTGGAAAACAGTATGGAGGTTCCTCAAAAAACCAAAGATAGAATTACCCTGTGACTCGGCAATTGCACTACTAGGTATTTATCAAGGGGATACAAGTGTGCTGTTTCAAAGGGATATGTGCACCCCAATGTTTATAGCAGCTGACAATAGCCAAAGTATGGAAAAAGTCCAAATGTCCATCGATGGAAGAATGAATAAAGAAGATGTGTAATACAATGGCGTATTACTTGGCAATCAAAAAATATAAAATCTTGCCATTTGCAACTACGTGGATGGAACTGGAGGGTATTATGCTAATTTCACATTAGTCAGAGAAAGACAAATATCATATGACTTCACTCATATGAGGACTTTAAGAGACAAAACAGATTAACATAAGGGAAGGGAAACAAAAATAATATAAAAACAGGGAGGGGACAAAACATAAGAGACTCATAAATATGGAGAACAAACAGAGGGTTACTGGAGAGGGTGTGGGAGGGGGGATGGGCTAAATGGGTAAGGGGTATTAAGGAATCTACTCCTGAAATCATTGTTGCACCCTATGCTAACTAATTTGGATGTAAATTTAAAAAATACATTAAAAAATAATTAAAAATAAAAAACAAAAAATAATATCTTAAACGAATGAATAAATAAATGTAAATAAAGTTTAGTAACTAAAAATAAACTACTTCATAGAGCTCTTTTAAATATTCATATATGTGTAGCATTTGGAATTGTTTGTAGTGCTGTTTAACACTCAGTAAAAGTTAACTTCTATTATTATTAACATTATTGTTATTAATAGTAACAGTAGTAGATAGATCTATTTATTTTTTTTTAACATTTATTTATTTTTGAGACAGAAAGAGACAGAGCATGAACGGGAGAGGGTCAGAGAGAGAGGGAGACACAGAATCTGAAACAGGCTCCAGACTCTGAGCTGTCATCACAGAGCCCGATGCGGGGCTTGAATTCACAAACCATGAGATCATGACCTGACCTGAAGTCAGATGCTTAAATGACTGAGCCACCCAGGCACCCCGTGGATAGATCTATTAAAACAGAGGTGTGTTCTCTGAAAAATATTTTTTCCTCTAATGCATTCATGAATTCATAAATTTGACAAATGTAGATAAAATAAGAAGATATCATTGCTTACCCTGAAGAAAAATGTTTTCTCTACTACAATTAAATAAAGTGGTAAAATAGCTTTCATGTTCTAATATATAAACTGACAATTTCTATGAAATTTTATTATAGCAATTACTTTGTAGCACAACTACAAAGAATTATTTATCAAAAATCACAGTTTTATGTATTACATTTTTCCATTTGCCCATATACTTAAAAAAAAACACAACCAAAACATATTGTCATCAAGTGCCTCTGTAAAAGGTATTTTCTATTAAAATATTTTTCCCATATGGATTTAGAAAAAAAAATGTCTAGAAGATAAAAGATTTTCATCTCCTTCACTTCTAATAAAACACTAAGGAAGCAACTCTGTCATTCATAAATCATCTTTTTGTTTATTTTTCTGGGTCTAAGTTTGTGTAGAATATCTTTATATCCAATGGTGTTTTGGGAGATATGAAAGATGTACAATTTATTAAGTGACAATAGAACCTTCCAAATAATTAGATTTGGATACTTTTAAATGATTCTGAACTTTGCTCTTCCCTTTGTATGCTATAAAATATTGGAAAATATTCATTTTAAAGTGAAGAATGCATCATTTGTACAGTATTCACTTCTATGCCAAAAAGTTTAGTTCACAACATAAATACAAGTTAATTTGAGTGATTTATCAACTAATCATTTCAAGGAAAATACAACAATATGATTATCTGATGATAAGTAGAGCAAATGCTTCATTGGGTCACCGAACCTTTCATTATTGTTCATTCGCTTAAAATTTCTTCACTGATAAGCAAAATTATTTTCTATGACTGTATTTAATGTGTTAAAAAAAGAACTTTTTTAACACTTTATAATTGTTTATAGTGAGCAGACTTAAAATACATCATTTGTCAACATACCAAGGCAGTCCTTCTTGAATAATATCTGTGATCTCTAAGGGTTGTTACAAAGATGGCTTTTATTTTATATGCCACAATAGTTTGATTATATCTATAGGAAGAAGGGGCATACATGTTATGCACATTTTGGAAAGTATTGGTTTAATTCATTTTTCTACCTTTTACTCTACGTTTACACAACTCTTATTTCCAAATCACCTAGTTAAACTAAAATTGATAAAATGATTAGCCAAAATCACCAGAGGTAATCCAGATAGAGCAGAAGTAAAAACCCACACAATTCTATGTAACTCAGTGATGTCAAAGCTTAAAGCGTTGGGCGGCCTGGGTGGCTCAGTCGGTTAAGCGTCTGACTCTTGATTTTGTCTAAGGTCATGGTCTCATGGTTTGTGGTTTTGAGCCCCACGCTGAGCACCTTGCTGACAGTGCAGTGCCTGCTTGGGATTCCCCCTATCTCTCTGTCTCTGTCTCTCTCTCTCAACAAATAAACTTTAAAAATATTTTAAAGCTTAAAGCATTCAAAATCTTTTCTAAGCATAATTTTAGTCTATAGACTTACTCCTCTTATAACTTTTAGAAAGGTAAATATTTTTCCAAAATGTCCAGATTTATTCCTGTGGTGAGGTGATCTGTGTGAGCATGTATCTGAATAGCTAGCTGGTCCTACATAGAATCCTGGAGATTTCCCTGTAGAAATGGAGAGCTACAAATTGGTGAACTGCAGCCTGAATCATATAGATCTGATTTTGCCTTAATGAAGGTTTTTGTTTTTCCATATGAAAACTGGATTTTGAACTTTCCTAGGAATCAAAACCTCCAAAAGCCATTAACTATAACTGAGTAGGACACAGCTCTTTGTGGGGAAATGGTCGTTCCAAATTTTTCCAGTCTCAGCCAGTTGCCATCATGTTTGGGACCTTTCTGGTTTGGGACTTGTTGTATAAATCAGTCCTCCTCATTTTTTTTCAGGTTTATTGAGATATAATTGACATATAATATTATGTAAGTGTAAAGGGTGCAACCTGATGATTTGACACATGTATATATTGCAAAATGATGACCACACAATAAGGTTAGTTAGCACATTCATCACCTCACAAAGTTACTCTGTGTGTG
Organism: Neofelis nebulosa; assembly: GCF_028018385.1. NCBI lineage: Eukaryota > Metazoa > Chordata > Mammalia > Carnivora > Felidae > Neofelis > Neofelis nebulosa. The sequence continues at coordinate 121,678,561 of NC_080785.1, read as the reverse complement.
TGTGTGTGTGTGTGTTAAGAACTGCTAAGATTTACTGTCTTAGCAACCTTCAAGTGCAAAACACAGTATTTTTTACTATAGTTACCATGCTGTAAGTTAAATCCCTGAAACCTATTCATCTTATAACTGAAAGTTAGTACCCTTTGGTCATCTTCACACATTTCCTCAACCCTTGCACCCCCTCCCATGGCCCAGGCAACCACCATTCTACCATTTCTATGAGTCTGATGTTTTTAGATTCCACATATAAATGATATCATGTGGTATTTGTATTCCACTATCTGACTTACTATACTAAACATAATGCCCTCGAGGTCCATTCACATTACCACACACACACACACACACACACACAAATATATATATATATATATATATATATATATATATATATATATATACCACATCTCTTTATTCATCTGTAGATGGACATTTAGGTTTTTCCATGTCTTGGCTACTATCAGTAATGCTTCAATGAACATGAGGATTCAGATATCTCTTTGAGATAGTGATTTCATCTCCTTAGGTTATATACCCAGAAATGGGGTTGCTGGGTCATATAGTGGTCCTACTGTTTTTTCCAGTTACTTTTTTTAAATTTTAGTTTAAATTTTAGTTAATATACAGAGCAATATTGGCTTCAGGAGTGGACTTCAGTGATTTATCACTTACATACCACACCCAGAGCTCATCACAAGTGCCCTCCTTAATACCCATCATCCATCTAGCCTGTCTCCTATCCAACTTCCTCTATTGAACCTCAGTTTATTCTCTAGTCTCTTAGGGGCTTCAAGTCGCTTAGGGGCTCTTGGACGCCTCAGATGGTTGAGTGTCTGACCTCCGCTCAGGTCATGATCTGATGGTTGGTGAGTTCAAGCCCTGTGTTCAGCTCTGTGCTGACAGCTCGAAGCCTGGAGTCTGCTTCAGATTCTGTGTCTCCCTCTCTCTCTGCCTCTCACTCTCTTTCTCTCTCTCTCTCTCTCAAAAATAAACATTAGAAAAAAATTTCAATAAAAAAAATTTTTTTTAAATCATGGTATTTGTCTCTCTCTGATTGAATTATTTCACTTAATATAATACAATCTAGCTACATCCATGTCATTGCAAATGGCAAGATTGCATTCTTTTTGTATATATGTATATATGTGTATATATATGTATATATATATATACCACATCTTCTTTATCCATTCATCAGTTGATGGACATTTGGGCTTGCTCCATAGTTTGGCTATTGTTGATAATGCTTCTGGAAACAGTGGGGTGCACGTACCCCTTTGAATCTATATTTTTGTATCCTTTGGGTAAATACCTAGTAGTGCAGCTGCCAGATCATAGAATAGTTCTACTTTTAGTTTTTTGAGGAACATGTTCTTCAGAGTGGCTGTACCAGTTTGCATTCCCACTAACAGTGCAAAAGGGTTCCCCTTTCTCCACATCCTCACCAACACCTGTTGTTTCTTGTGTTGTTCATTTTAGCCATTTTGACAGGTGTGAGGTGGTATCTCATTATGGTTTTGATCTGTATTTCCCTGTTGATGAGTGGTGATGAACATCTTTTCATGTGTCTATTAGCCATCTGGATGTTGTCTTTGTACATCTTTTCATGTCTTTTGCACATTTCTTAACTAGGTTGTTTGTTGTTAGGGTGTTGAGTTTGGTGTATCATGTTGATTCTTTTGCAAATATTGAACCAGCCCTGCAGCCAGGAATAAATCCCACTTGACCATGGTGAATAATTATTTTAATGCATGTTGAATTTAATTTTCTAGTATCTTGTTGAGAATTTTTGCATGCATATTCATCAGAGATATTGGCCTATAATTGTCTTTTTTAATGGGTTCTTTGTTTGGTTTTGGAATCAAGGTAATGCTGGCTTCATACAAAGAGTTTGAAAGTTTTCCTTCCACTTCTGAGTTTTGGAACAGTTTGAGAAGAACAGGTTTTAGCTCTTCTTTAAGTGTCTGGTAGAATTCCCCTGGGAAGCCACCTGACCCACCCCCGCCCTCCAGCAGCCCTCAGTTTATTCTCTGTAAATTTTTATTGTTTTTGATGCTGTCATGAATGGAATTGTCTTCTTTATTTCTTTTTCAGATAGTTTGTTGTTAGTATATAGAAATGAGACTGATTTCTACATGTTGGTTTTGTATCCTGCTACTTTACTGTATTTGCTGACTAGTTCTCATAGTTTTTCTTCTGTGTTTATGGAATCTTTAGGTTTTTCCTATATGTAGAAAAATATATATGTTATCTGCAAACAGAAATTTTGCTTTACGTTTCTGATTTGAACATCTTTTATTTCTTTTTCTAGCCTAATTGCTGTTGCTAGGACATCCATTATTACGTTAAATAGGAGTGGTAAGAGTGGGCATATATGTCTTGCTTGTAATCTTAGTGAAAAAGCTTTCAGTCTCTCACTATTGAATATGATGGCAGCGGTCGACTTGTCATATATAGCCTTTATTGTGTTGAGTTATGTTCCTCTTTTATCCAGTTTGTTGAGAGTTTTTATCAGGAAAGATGTTGAATTTTGTCAAATCTTTTCTCTGCATCTATTGAGATGATTATATGACTTTATCTTTTATTCTATTCATGTGCTATGTCACATTTATTGATCTACCTGTGTTGAACCATCCTTTATCCAACAGGCTTGGCTTTACAGTCCTGTAGGACACTGTTCAGGCTCTCTGGTTATGCAGGGCCAGAGGCTATGCTCAATAGTTAGGTAGACAGGCTGCTTTGTCTCCCTACTCAGAGAGGAGGTAGGATGTGCTTTGTGGTTGCTAGGCATCTGTTACTATGCTTTTGGAGGGGTGACAATAGAAGCTATGCTCAGCAGTTGGGCAGAACTGGAAATTTGCACCCCTTCTTTGATAGTGCCATAAATGGGCTTCATGGCTGGCATAGCCCTACTAGCCCATTGGCTGGGATGTTAAATCAGACAGAACTGACAATTTAGTTCCCTGGCCAGATGAGGCTATCACTCGGCTTTATAGATGGGCAGAGATGCTGGCTGGGATCTCTGCTTCCATACTGCTGAAAGCAGGAAAGGATCAAGATCTGAGTGCTAATTGCTGTAAGCCTTGGCCCCCTTCTCCATCTCTATCTGGCCTCCAGTGGTGAAGCTTTCAGATTACTCCAGTGATTTCTGTGAAATGAGATCCTGGTAGGCTTCCTAAAGAGTATCCTGCAATTCTAGGGAAGCTGTGTCCACCTTGGGTTCTCTTTTTTTCCTCTAGAGAAACTACAGTCTCAGGAAGGACCCCTCAGTGCTGCAGTTTGCCAGCCTGGCTGAGGAGCAATGCAATCAAAGTATAGCTATTCCCTTTATCCTTCTAGCATGATGCTTCTCAGTCTCTTTGTCCAAGAGGGTTCTTCAGTGTATCCCTAGTTTCTGCGATTTTCACAATGGTGTCTTGTCTATGAGTAGTTGTTAATTGATCTTGTGAGGGTAACTGAAGTCAGGAATGACCCATGTTGCCATCTTGATGATGTTCAATCCTCCTCATGTGACAGGTGAATAAACTGAGACCAAGCCATCCATTGTATTCAAAGTCATACTGTAATGGGGAGGGGCCAGAATGGTGGAGCAGCATGGAAGTTCTCTGCTTCTCTCACCTCTGAAGTACAACTAGATCAGCAACAAACCATTTTGCACACCTAGAAAATTGATCTGAAGATTACAACAATCTGCATAACTTGAGCACAAAACTCAGCAGGTACCCAGTGAAGAGAGGTGAACTGGGGGAGAGAGAAGCTCTGGAGGGTTGGGAGCTGTTTATGTCTGTGGAGAGAGGACTGAGACAGCAGGGAGAGTACAGGAAAAGCAATCCCCCCCCCCCCCGAAAGCTGATGGAGAGAAAGAGAAAGAGTGGAAATACCCACAAGGGTCTCAACAAGAAAGGGAGAAAGGAGAAAGGAGTTTCAACACCATTAAACTCTATAAACAGGAGAGTGCAGATGGACCTGACAGGTATATTTAGAACTCTGCATCCCAAAGCAACAGAATATACTTTCTCTCGAGTGTACATGGAACATTCTCCAAGACATATCACATACTGGGTCATAAAACAGCCCTTCATAAGTATAAAAGAATTGAGATCATACCATGCACACTTTCAGACCGCAAAGCTATGAAAGTTGAAATCAACCACAGGAAAAAGTCTGGAAAACCTCCAAAAGCATGGAGGTTAAAGAATACCCTACTAAAGAATGAATGGGTCAACCAGGCAATTAGAAGAAATTAAAAAATATATGGAAACAAATGAAAATGAAAATACAACAATCCAAACGCTTTGGGATGCAGCGAAGGTAGTCTTGAGAGGAAAATACATTGAAATCTAGGCCTATCTCAAGAAACAAGAAAAATCCCAAATACAAAATCTAGCAGCACACCTAAAGAAAATAGAAGCAGAATACCAAAGACACCCCAAACCCAGCAGAAGGAGAGAAATAATAAAGATCAGAGCAGAAATAAACAATATAGAATCTAAAGAAACTGTAGAGCAGATCAATGAAAACAATAGTTGGTTTTATGAAAAAATAAATAAAATTGATAAACCTCTAGCCAGGCTTCTCAAAAAAAAAGGGGGGGGGGAGATGACCCAAATGGATAAAATCATGAATGAAAATGGAATTATTACAATCAATCCCTCAAAAATACAAGCAATCAGGGAATACTATGAAAAATTATATGCCAACAAACTGGACAACCTGGAAGAAATGGACAAGTTCCTAAGCACCCACACACTTCCAAAACTCAAACAGGAAGAAATAGAAAACTTGAACAGACCCATAACCAGCGAAGAAATTGAATCAGTTATCAAAAATCTCCCAACAAATAAGAGTCCAGAAGCAGATGGCTTCCCTGGGGAATTCTACCAGACATTTAAAGCAGAGATTATACGTATCCTTCTCAAGCTGTTCCAAAAAATAGAAAGGGAAGGAAAACTTCCAGATTTATTCTATGAAGCCAGCATTACTTTGATTCCAAAACAAGACAGAGACCCAGCAAAAAAAAAAAAAAGAGAAGTACAGGCCAATATCCCTGATGAATATGGATGCAAAAATTCTCAACAAGATACTAGCAAATCAAATTCAACAGCCTATAAAAATAATTATTCACCATGATCAAGTGGGATTCATTTCTGGGCTACAGGGCTGGTTCAACATTCGCAAATCTATCAACGTGATACATCACATTAGTAAAAGAAAAGATAAGAACCATATGATTCCTTCAATCGATACAGAAAGAGCATTTGACAAAATTCAGCATTATTTCTTAATAAAAACCCTCAAGAAAGTTGGGACAGAAGGAACGTACTTAAACATCGTAAAAGCCATTCATGAAAAGCCCACAGCTAATATCATCCTCATAGGGGAAAAACTGAGAGTTTTCCCCCTGAAATCAGGAACATGACAGGGATGTCCACTCTCACTGCTGTTGTTTAACATAGTGTTGGAAGTGCTAGGATCAGCAATCAGACAACAAAAGGAAATCAAAGGCATCAAAATTAGCAAAGATGGAGTCAAGCTTTCACTTTTTGCAGATGACATATTATACATGGAAAACCCAATAGACTCCACCAAACGTCTGCTAGAACTGATACATGAATTCATCAAAGTCACAGGATACAAAATCAATGTACAGAAATCAGTTGCATTCTTAAACACTAATAATGAAGCAACAGAAAGACAAATAAAGAAACTGATCCTGTTCACAATTGCACCAAGAGTCATAAAATACCTAGGAAAAAACTTAACCAAAGATGTAAAAGATCTGTATGCTGAAAACTATAGAACGCTTATGAAGGAAATTGAAGGAGATACAAAGAAATGGAAAAACATTCCATGCTCATGGATTGGAAGCATAAATATTGTTAAAATATCAATAGTACCCAAACCAATCTACACATTCAATGAAATCCCAATCAAAATTGCACCAGCATTCTTCTTTAGGATTACTAGAACAAGCAATCCTAAAATTTATATGGAACCACAAAAGACCCTCAATAGCCAAAGTAATTTTGAATAAGAAGGCCACAGTGGGAGGCATCACAATCCCAGACTTTAGCCTCTACTACAAAGCTGTAACCATCAAGACAGCATGGTATTGGCACAAAAACAGACACAAGACCAATGGAATAGAGTATAGAACCCAGAATTGGACCCACAAAAGTATGTCCAAGTAATCTTTGACAAAGCAGCAAAGAATATCCAATGGAAAAAAGACAGTCTCTTTAACAAATGGTGCTGGGAGAACTGGACAACAACATGCAGAAGAATGAAACTAGACCACTTTCTTACACATTAACAAAAGTAAACTCAAAATGGATGAAGTGCCTGAATGTGAGACAGGAAACCATCAAAACCCTAGAGGAGAAAGCAGGAAAAAACCTCTCTGACCTCAGCTGCAGCAATTTCTTATTTGACACATCTCCGAAGGCAAGGGAATTAAAAGCAAAAATGAACTATTGGGACCTCGTGGAGATAAAAAGCTTCTGTACTACAAGGAAACAATCAACAAAACTAAAAGGCAACCAATGGAATGGGAAAAGATATTTGCAAATGACATATTGGACAAAGGGCTAGTATCCAAAATCTATAAAGAGCTCACCAAACTCCACACCCGAAAAACAAATAACCCAGTGAAGAAATGGGCAGAAGACATGAATAGACACTTCTCTAAAGAAGACATCCAGATGGCCAACAGACACATAAAAAGATGCTTAACGTCACTTCTCATCAGGGAAATACAACTCAAAACCACACTCAGATATCACCTCACGCCAGTCAGAGTGTCTAAAATGAACAAATCAGGAGACTATGGATGCTGGCGAGGATGTGGAGAAACGGGAACCCTCTTGCACTGTTGGTGGGAATGCAAACTGGTGCAGCCACTCTGGAAAACAGTGTGGAGGTTCCTCAAAAAATTAAAAATAGATCTACCCTATGACCCAGCAATAGCACTGCTAGGAATTGACCCAAGGGATACAGGAGTGCTGATGCATAGGGGCACTTGTACCCCAATGTTTAGAGCAGCACTTCCAACAATAGCCAAATTATGGAAAGAGCCTAAATGTCCATCCACTGATGAATGGACAAAGAAAGTGTGGTTTATATACACAATGGAATACTATGTGCCAATGAGGAAGAATGAAATATGGCCTTTTGTAGCAACGTGGATGGAACTGGAGAGTGTTATGCTAAGTGAAATAAGTCATACAGAGAAAGGCAGATACCATATGTTTTCACTCCAATGTGGATCCTGAGAAACTTAACAGAAGACCATGGGGGAGCGCAAGGAAAAAAAAAAGAGAGGGTGCCAAACCATAAGAGACTCTTAAAAACTGAGAGCACACTGAGGGTTGATGGGGCTGGGAGGGAGGGGAAAGTGGATGATGGGCATTAAAGAGGGCACCTGTTGGGATGAGCACTGGGTGTTGTATGGAAACCAATTTGACAATAAATTTCATATTAAAAAATAATAAATAAGTAAATAAGTAAATAACCAGGGGAGTGCAGAGTCAGAAATTCTGAAGCTCGATACCTGGAGGTGCTCTGGTGGGAAGGGCGAATCTCCAGGAGCAGATAGCTAGGTCCGAGGAGTCCTCAAGCCATACAGAGAAAGGTGGTTCCCCTAGTGGAAGCACATTTGGTAGAGGCTGGGCAGCTTCCCCACAGGCAAAGATTCCAGCAGACCCTGGAAAACAGCCATGTTTGTTGGTATTGGAACAAGGACACTAGGGTTTGGTGAAGCCTGGCACCAGTTGTGTGTTGTGATTTGCCATAGTCCTGGAACTGTTGCTGCTACACGATATTGTGAAGTTTTTCTGGGGCAGTCTGGCACCCAGATGCAGTGTCTGGGCCTCTGCAATGGTGCTTTTGTGCGAGTGTTCCTGGGGGCAAGCCAGTACCTGGCCATTGCTCCGAAAGATCCTCCCCTAGAGGGTCAGAGTGGGCCCAAGTCACAGGACCTTCAGAAGTAAGGGGTTTGGAAACATAGCCCCATGTGAGATAAAATTAGGGAGAGAGGTGCCACCTACAGGCTGATGGCTTGGTCATGGACAGTGTAGAATTGAAAATGAACAGAAGCTGGAGACAAAGGAAGGGTGCCTGATGGCCAGTTCGTGAGAGCACAGAGTTCTGATGCTAGAGACTGGGAAGCTGGGTGACACCATTTCACCTCTCCCACTCCTGTGTATACAGGTGCTTGCACACAGCACGGATGAACACCAATAAGCTAAGCAGTGCCACTTAATGGAGAATGGAGCCATAACACCATGGCCCATCCAAATGCACCAACCAAGCCCTAAAGGACAATCACAAGGCTCTCTGCCTGCTTAGTGTTTGGACTATAAATTGCTTCATAGTTTGACTTCTAAGATGGAATTTCATTCAGATTACATTCTGTTCACTGGTCCACCTATCTATTTATTGTTTTTCTTTTTCTTTTTTTATTCTTGGGCACAGAAATAGAAAAAAATTATTTTTATTTGTCGTTTTAAAAGTTAAAAAAATTACTATATTTGAATTTTTTGGTAAATATTCTATTTTATGTCATTTCATTGTATTCTATTTTATTGTAAATGTTTTTTAATTTTTAAATGTTTTGTTAGGTTTTTTTTTCTTTTTTTCTTTCTTTTCTTTTCCTTTTATCTCTATTCTGTCAAACTTCTTTCAACAATAAGACCAAAATACACCTAGGATCTAGCTTCCTTTATTTGATTTTTTGCCTTTAAAAAATTTTTTTTCTTCAAATTTTTTATATTAATTTTTAATTTTATTAATTCTTTGTCTTCATCCAAAATGATGAAAAGAAGGAATTCACCCCAAAAGACAGAACAAGAAGAAATGACAGCCAGGGGCTTAATCAACACAGATATAAGCAAGATGTCTGAACTAGAATTTAGAATCATGATAATAAGAATACTAGCTGGTGTTGAAAAACAACATAGGATCCTTTTCTCTGGAGATAAAGGAAATAAAATCTAGTTATGATGAAACTAAAAATG